>NC_064924.1:71798935-72098935 GCF_023897955.1 Schistocerca gregaria
CATACGTGGTCATGATGAGACTTTACCCATCAAATTCTTTTCCAATAATAGCTAGGAGCTGCATGTTTGTACTTTCAGTGATGTAATGAAAAATACTCTGCTGGCTAGAAGTTGAATCCACAACATGTCGTCACAACGAACACAACGTCAAACCCAAATACGGTTTCATCAGCAGGATGGAGAGCAATGTTTGAACTTGAAAAGGTGTAAGGAAACGTTTGATCTTGTAATGTTGTGATTAAAAGCTCATCATGTGGCTGTGAGTTGAAACGAACACGCTACAGCTGACAACGCACGAAGAGACGTTGAAAATGCAACTATTTTTCACTATAGTTCGGAGTGCACATGCTAGGGCTTGAAATGAAATAATGAATATTTTGTGCTGATCAGGATTCGAAACCAGATAGGTGCCTTTCGAGGACGCCTAGAATAGTTTGCAATCTTCGGGAACACAGTGAAATCGAATTTTAATCCCAGTCCAGCACCACAATTTTCAACATCTCAGTTTGAAATAAAAGTAAGAACCTTGTGAACTTACATGGCCATTGCTTCATTAAATGAAATACGTTTTCTAGTTTACGACGGCTTGCTGGTGACAGAGTCTCTGCCTTACGGGGTTTCTCCATCTGTCACAGCTCAAACGAATGCCCAGTCGGCTGCGAAGGGATGTTATCTTTACTGCGGGTATTGAACTACGGAGCTTACTGGCGTTCTGCACTTGGCGCTACTAGGGGTGAAGGAGAGCTACTTGTGTGTGTTAAAAATCTACTCCTGACGTAACATGTCAAGCTACACGTTTTACACATCAATACAAGATTAATCCACCAGACCACAAAAACCCTGCCAAGCACATAATTATGATTTGCAGAGTATTTATTTAGATGTAGATGCAGATGTCAAGGGACGCGCAACAGGAAGGAGGGCGGATCTGCGAATGGATAGAAGTGCAGAAGTGCAAAATATAAGCTTGAAATGCTTGCAAAGTATTGTTTACTTAGATGTGTGCCACAGTTCGTTTTATCCTAGAACCGAGGAATAAGGAAGGACTGTTCTCGGAACGAACAATGGGTTATAGGGAAGGGGAGGTCAAAGAATACGGTTTCATAGGTGGTGCGGGGAATGATAGAGAGTAAAGACAGCAGCAAATAAAAGAGAAAATGTAGCGTCATTGGAAACCGCTAGATTTGTTTACAAAGTTATGTGGAGTGTAATAGAAGGCCACCCGCGGCGATAGTGTCAGAGAGAGAGAGTGTGAGAGAGAATAGAAGAGATATGGAACACGAGTAAACATAAATGTTCAAATGTGTGTGAAATCTTATGGGACTTAACTGCTAAGGCCATCAGTCCCTAATCTTACACACTACTTAACCTAAATTATCCTAAGGACAAACGTACACACCCATGTCCGAGGGAGGTCACGAATTTCCGCCGGGACCAGCCTCACAGTCCATGACTGCAGCGCCTAAGACCGCTCGGTTAATCCTGTGCGGCGAGTAAACATAAAATGAAATCGTTGGCGTATTGCGTAGAGGACGGAGGGTGTATTCATGGATGGAGGGGAAGAGAGAGACGTATCTGAAATAACAAAAACTACTGTGACAGAGTCCATCTACGCTGATTAGTTTGTAAGTATGTAGACAGGGTATAAATGAAATCAAAATAGAATGCTTAACAAACTGTATATTGAAATGAAACCGACTTGAATTAAAAGGGCAACTCGAAGGAAAGCTAACCCATATTGTATCTTTTCTGTTGCCAGGCGATCTTGCACTAGCTCCCAATGAGGAAAAATGACGAAAAAGAAGACGTAACGAAACATTTTAAGAACTCTAATACTTTATCCAGAATTTTTCATTATTTTGTATTTCAATCACGCGTCTTGGCATAGAATGTATAAGCCGTCGGACGTAACAGCCTGAAGAAGCAACTTCCTCCCAGGCTTCCAGGACGCAGTCCCCAAGAGCGTCCGCAGTAGTTGGTCTGTTTCGTGGTCAGTTCTCTGCTAATGTTCTGGAGACCTCAGCCCATGGAGTTGCAGACTTGTGAATGGGAGAATCGTCCTCTTCCAATGTGACGTCCCCTTCTGCGTATAGCATTCGCACTGACGGAAGCATCTCATTTTCCAATATGTGGGCATACTGTGCGCTGTCGAGAGTTCCTTCTATCCTCTGAAGAATTCCCGCCCCTCTCGCAGAATTCGAACCCCAGCAGGCAACAGATAGCCGGCCAATTCTTCTCGTCGTGGTTACATATACGCGTCGATGGCGAGTCCCTTGCGGCCTGTAAACGATTCGTGGACCGTCGTTATTGGTGGAAAACACATTCTCATCAGTGAAAATGACGTTGTTCTAGGCGCTTCAGTCTGGAACCGCGCGACCGCTACGGTCGCAGGTTCGAATCCTGCCTCGGGCATGGATGTGTGTGATGTCCATAAGTTGGTTAGGTTTACGTAGATCTAAGTTCTATCGGACTGATGACCTCAGATGTTAAGTCCCATAGTGCTCAGAGCCATTTGAACCACTTTTTGACTCTACCTCGAAAAGACCTCTCCCTGTGAGCCACTACAGCAGACAGCCTGATGTGTATTTCTGCTTGCCGCTCTTATACTGATGCCAGGAGACGAGGTAAACTTATTTACCCCAAACGGAGCGGCAGAGGCAGAGGCATGCGGCGCAGCCGTGCTGGCTCGTCCCGGGCTGTTGCCCACCAACGCCACCGCCAGATCGCTCACTTCCGTCTTGCCTCGGCCAGCCTGGCTGGCCCGTAGCTCGCGAGCCGCGGCTAGTACAGACCCGGGCCGCGTGGCCACGATCACCCCTTGAAGGATCAAACGTTACACCTTACCTACCCAAGTCTGTAGTACAAACTAACACAGCTACAGCTATTATGCTATAACATGTGCAGGCACACCTGCACAGGTTTGGCGGCAGCTATTAAAAATAATAGTATATACTTAGTATGTAATACACGTTTTGTGCACTTATAACATGTACTCAGTGCCTCTGAAGCAATACGTGCTGCACGACGGAAATTACTGTCTGCCGAGGCACTCCTCAACGATACACGACTACTAGAGAACATTGCCCTAGGCGGCAGTCAATCCACTTGTAAATTAACATCATAATACCGCAGATATTAAGCAACACGTTACTAGGGATGAGTAAGGCCCCTAAGGTTTGCAACTAAACATGCTACTCCTAGCTGCTACTGAATATGAAGCTGATTATTAACGTTTCTTCATAACCATGGGTGCGGCGTTCGACTATCAGTCAGCATAGACGTTTTCGTCAACTTACTTCTAGTTAAACGTGTGCACATCTCGCTGATGGTGAACCAAAATTGAACATTTCTCGTCTGTTCCTGGTTAGACAACGACGGCGGTAGGCCCGGGTTCGAAGGCAATACAACTTCAGTCGTCATTTAAGGTTCCAACCCCACTACTGGTGACAAACTGTGATATCTACATTCTGATTTTACGTACTTATTCAACAATCCGATTAGGTGCTGGGTTCGCATCCTTGTCCCCAGCATTACATGATGGTATTTGAATTTTAAACATGTGCACCCTTTATTCCTTGACAATGCAACACTATATAACGTCTTTCGAGGTTAATTACGAAGAAGGTAATTGTCATGTTAGGGTTCCTGCTTTCGTACAAACATTATCGTCATTTACGTTCAACTTGAGAATTGATAACTGATACTGGTGCAAACGTCAATATTTTACGTCTCTTTCTGCCTTGTGATCGAGTGTTGCTAAGGCACAAAGCTTTGCTTGGTTAACAATTGCTTTACGTTCTGGGTTTTCATCCTGATCCAGAACAAAGACGTTGGTCATGTCACTTAAAGTACAACTTCGTGTACAAGTAACTGTTGATGAGTAATGTGAACAATGATATTACTTGTGATTCGCTGTTAATGTTGGGATTTCCGTAGAGTGGTTGCCGCCGTTAATCACGTTTTCTTTTAACTGCTTAGTATTATATAACGTTGATGCGAAACCACTCCCCATTGAACGTTGAACGACGTTCAGCATGTGTTGGGTAAACCTTTTAGACAGCAAAGAACCTGTTTCCAATTGCCATACAGCTTTATAAATCCATATACTGTCTCAAATATTTAATTGTGCCTAAGGATTACTGAACGATTTATGTGACAAAACTAGTTGTCCCATAACATTTGAAACGTCACTTATTGCAATAAAGTTTAGTTTACAGAAGTTAAGGACTGTCTGATATCTTCTGTACTATCGTGGTGTTACTTTACTTCTGGACGGACTGTGATAAAGACCCGTGTTCTCTAGTAGTCTCTATCAGTACCCATTGTGTATCTTACAACGACTGTACAGTGGAGGGTTGCGACTATGTGCAACACAGATATGCTATTTTGGTTGCATACATTCAGGTGCAGCCTACACGTTGGAATTCAGGGGTGACCCACTTTTTTTGCTGTCAAGTGTACCTTTTTTTCAATGTTGGGCGGTACTGTACCCTTTCATTCTTACAAAATTTGGAAAATAAGCACTGTGTTTTCTTAGCGTACTCTTTTCCTGCACTTACACACTCCTTTCCTAAAATGCAAATCTGCTTTTGTCAGATGGACAAGAACATCACTGTTAACCCATTATTCTGCCATTTCCAATCTTTAAACGGCCTCATCACCCACCCTGTTCTGAATTCATGCACAAGCAGTTTGTCTAAGCATCACATTTTCTGTGTACCTGGTAGCGGTAAGTAACCTCCACAAGGCGTACCTTCCCTTTTGTCGTAACTATTTTCATTACCGGCCCTATATAGAATTCAAATAGCTTAGCCGTATGGACGTATATGGGAACAAAGGCTGTGTGAAAGGGCACGGCCACAGTTACGGTGGCAACACATCCGCTGTTGCTGAAAAACTCTTCTGCAGATGGTGGACAAGTGGTGGAAATCAGCAGGTGGCTCTGGTCGGAAAACCAACGATACAAAATGCTTGGTTGCAAGTCCCACACTACCTGCGACACCTACAAAGGGGTCGTCAAGGTAACCTACAGTTTACTATCCTTCGTGTATACGTGACGTCATTTTGACTTGCATGATCGTTCTGTTTGCAGCACGTGAGGCGGCCGTGGCATTCAAAACGATAACATTCGCCTCAAGTTGAGAGGACGTTACGCTTTTTCTTTACTGCGGGGTTAATTAATCTGGTGGTTACTTTGATAATAATATTTGTAAAGTTCTGCATTCATATCGACTAAACTCTGAATAAAGGATAGATTAAAGGGTGTGCACGCATCAACTCCGAAACTTATTGAAAAAATTTTACGAACTATTTTCCATAAAAATCTTCATTAGCTTTGAAAGTGAGACGACTTACTAATTTTGAAGCGAAAAACAATGTAAAGCCTGATAGCGTTTAACTCAGTATCGTATATATTCAACGGTGTTCATTAAGTTAATTTTTTAAATTATGAAACCAGTTTCAGGATTGAACCGTAATTACACTCACTTTCAGACGAAACAGAACACCGTGAACGACTCGAGTTCGGGCGCTGATATTCTCAGGACAAGTACAATAGTATGCTCTGCAGAAATGAGTATAATTTGATCCATGTCGGCCGGCGGCTTCAAGGTCGACATCGATATCACGGCACAACACCACCCACCAGTAAAATTTCCCTGTGTCTTTCGTTGTCGCTGTAAACCGAAGGTAATGGATCAGTGGGACTTGAGCAGAGATCCCGGGCGCCTCGCAGGTGTATGTTCGAACTGTAACGTCATATCAGTGAGTTTAAAAGAGGGCGAATTATTAGCACAAAAGATTGTGACGCATCCATCCAAGAAATTGCTGCTCGTGTGGGACGAAGTGTTTCGGCAGTGCAGCTGGTGTGTGCAGAATGGTTCACAGAAAACCGTGGAACACTACCAAACGGGTGAGGTCACACCAGAATAGACCACACACCCGAGAAGATTGACGCCTAATCCAAATGGCATTGCAGGACAGATCTGCTCTAGCGCAACCGTGGAACAGTACAACACATCGTAAACTATCAGGGATGACAGTCTGTCCCCAAATATTAAGACATCTGTTACATGCTCGTCGTCCACTTCTCTGCCTATCTTTGACGAATATAGAGAAACATGAAAGACGGCAATGGCATCAGGTACTGTATTCGGTCGAATCTATGACAGCACATTTTGAACAGCTCAAAAACACTTTGATATTGGCAGGGTTTTTGTAATGAAATGAGGAGAAACCTAAAATTGATGGTGAAAGGTGCACTTTAGTTGAAGACATTATTGTTTGAAAAACAAGTGTCGTAAAACTATTAGGCAATATGTAAGTCACCTTTTGATCCTATTGTAAATGTGTCAGTCTTGTTATGCTTTTTATTGTGAGTGACACTTTTTTGCAGAAGATGATCAATGCGTCTTGAATATTTATTCCGCATTTGCATGTTTGATGCTAAATTTGTAAATTATTGATAATAACAGCTCACCCCTGAGAGCAGACAGAGAGACTGTGTGTTCACTCTTGTGTATGATATGTTTATTCCCTATCTTATGAAAACGTTGGTGATTTTTTGTGTGTGTTTGTGTTTGTATGTCATTATGTGCCATCTTCTGTTTTCTCTTATGTTTTCCTAATAATTTTGTGTAGTTGTTATGGTAATGAGTGACTGTGATTGTGTAAGGTCCTGTTGTGATACTGTCAATGGTTTTGCCTTTTCTGACTATATTTTAATTTTGATTTTGTTGTTAAGTTTTGTGACTATATCACTATTGTACTCATTGTTTCAGGCTGTCTACATTATTAACTCCAGGTCTTTTAAGTAGTTTCAGTTGTTGAGTGAAACTGTAATGTGTAGAAGTATTGTTTGCTGTTGTCAATGTGTGTTGTTAAATTCTTGGGGGGTAATAATGTCAGTTGCTGTGGGTATACAGTAAATTTCAAACGTATGTTTTGCCTTTTGATTGTTATATACAGTAAGTCGATTTGATTGTTCTCTTCTCATTCCATTGTGGTTTTTGTATTTTTATGTAGCTTCTTGATGTCTGTATGTAATTCTACAATTTTTCTTTGTGGTTCATCTATTAAGCAGAGGACGTCATCCATTACTTGAAACAGGATAGTATGTAGTGTTCTTTTGCTGCTGTTTTTCTAAACACTGGGACAGTTATAACTGGGTCCCTAACTCGAGACATAGACAACCGGTCTCAGGTTATACACTGGAGGTCCTTGTATCCCCATTCGCTATTCCCCAGAATCGACCGGAAATTTCTCAAGGTCACCTAGGTGATGCACCCAGGCAACTGTGCAAGTGATATTCAAGATCATTACGTAATTCTTAAGTCATCGCATGTCATAAAAATGGCGGTAACCCCGTCTACCTTTCCACACCCCACCCCTTTGAAGCATGAGGATTAAGAACTTTTTTAACTGGGACACTTAAGTGTGAGGCTTTGTTATGGAGGTGGAATGACTAGAAAGAGGATGTGGCTATCTCTTAATAACAAATTATGTCACCTGCGTTCTGTTGGTTAATAACAGTGTTACGCGACACTTGCAGAGGCCATATCGAGTCAGATCTGTGAGTACTCTCATTATACCACATTTTACGTATTTTTCACCTATTTCCGACCTTGTTTCTGTTTTATAACTGAATGCACTCTGGAGCTGGGTAGCGTAGGGAGACGTGTTGTAGCCTGTGCCTTTTTTATAACGTTATGTCACTTCAATTGGGTTCTATTTGTTAACAAGAGTTTTGTATTAGCTGGAAACAGCAGAGACTACACCCAGGCAGCTATGTAAGTACTATAATTAGTCCGTATAATCTCACAATTTTCCCAAATTTTACCTATTTTCACTCTTTTCCGGATTTTCTTTGGTCCAAATACGCAAGATACACTTCTCTCTTCCCGAGGTCGCGACGACGTCACGATGCTCTCAGGCAATCACAATGCAATTTGGGCTTTAATTTGATATCACTGATATTAAAGCACAATTTCCGAAATCCATCTGTTATAGTTGGGACACTCTGGAGTTGAACAGCACACCGTTAGGTTGTATTCAGTGTCTGTTTGTTAATAAAAAATTATGTTACTTGAGATGTATTTCATTTGTAACAGATCAATGTTTCGTCCTTACAACCACTAACAGAAACGACACTGACACACATACGTAAGTAATCTCATTCATCCATATTTTATGAATTTTTCCGTATTTTACGCAGTTTTAAACATTGTACCCAATGATGCGAGTTATGTGTCAACATCACCATGTTGACACATGACACCATACCATCGCCTCGCATCGAGACAAAATGTGACGTCACATATGTCACGTCACGTCATGACGTTACATCACAGCGGCTCACTGTGTTGTGGCACGTCGTGATGCGTTGCGTAGACGTCGTGAATTTGTCAGTCGATAACAATACAGCATGTTGCCCGTTTATTTTTCGTTGCTGAGACACCATTCCATTACTGGTGTTTGACGTCATAGTGTTATAAAAGTAATCAATCATACAAATAGTGACTTCATAGAGAACTCTATACGCGCTACCGATTTCTAGACAGAGATGCTTTATATAATACACATATCACATAGCACGAGGTAAAGCGCCCCTACCTTAGTAAGTAGGACGTCAAGGTAACACTGAATGCTTCCAACCGAAGTGGTTGTTTGTGTGTAGCACAGTGCTACAAAATACACCTCTAGAGATATAAGAAACGAAAATGAATTTGCCCACAGGGGAATCCGTCCGTCAGACGCGGTTGTGTTGGTGTGTAGCCGAGAACTCCGACGTTTGCGGATACACTACCCAAGACCCTCTCCGGTCTGGCCCCAGACATTGCTGCTGCATCAGTTCTGTCTGACAGATCTCCTCCCCACGTTGATAACGGCAAGCAGATCATGACGCGTCCATGAAAATATGTACGTCTGGCACCCACCTAGATAACGGAAAACTCTCCCAAGCATTTGCATATCGAACGAGTCAAGCGAGATCCTGGTAGGATATACCACTCATCGTGCGATTGTGACCAACAAGTCGCGAATAACAGAGCTCCACATGTTTTCCTGACATTACACCAGTCCATCTCAGCAGGCGAGGTAGAGAGATTTGCGTAATATATGTGTAACCTTCTCCACTCTGCCGGCTGGCATAGATGGTGCTCAATGGTTCAGTGAGAGGGTATCCCGCCACAGAAATGCCTGTTATAACTTGCCGGCGTCTTTGCAGACAATCGTTGCTAACACTTGAAACGCCAAGCACTGCCCTCCCCGGTGCATCAACTTTTCTCTCTGGACCACATAGGCGATCCAGTCGCAACTCGCAGGCACTCACACGCACACCTGATGACATTGACCTAAGTGGTTATAAGATTGTAGCAGTATAAGGATAGTAGCAGTAAGGTTGTAACAATATAAGCTTCGTAGCAGCGAATTCCTTGTCGCTGTAACAAACTCCTTAGTGAGCGGGAGACTTCTACAAGGCACTAGTAACGTAATGCTGGACTTGTTTCTAATAGGTTTAATCCACATGCTAGTATTGTGTGAACTCAAACTGGCCAAAGCTGTTTTTCCTGAAAAAGAGTACTGAGGACAGACGCACACAGTCAATATAACGTAAGGGAAAATAGAACCTGTATAGTTAGATGTTTTCCTCTCTGTAGCCCTACATTTTGTTAGTGGCACTAATTGCCTTACTGTGTGTGCATCTTGAGAAGAGAGATACCGAATTCACGTAATCCCCTTAATAAGTAACAAGCGGCCAAGAGTCTGGATAAGCATTTAATGAATCTGAGTCTAATTTGGAAGTGGAAGTGTTCTTGAGATGATTACAGCCCGCATCCATTAAACCAAAGTTGTAAGTGTCTCAGACTGTAAATCAAACCTCGTATTTTGTCATAACACACCACGAAATTCTTAAACAACTTATGTAAGTGATAAATCACTACTGTTTCGGAGACCAGTTGTAGGTAATACCATACTGTCTTTATCGCCGTGTAGTACATATTAGGAAGGACGTTATTTTTATCAGCCATAGCTGTGAGTACATAAGAAAGCTAGTTTCACAGACCTGATTCTGTACGAAGTGACATGGACAGATTAGATGGTTTCAATCTTGCGTCGGAGTAACTCTGAATTACACAGTCAGATCGAGCGTAAGTGGCTTTGTTTCTTCGTATAAGCGGCCTGCACGTTGAAATTATAGGCATACAACGAATAGTTTTAGACACCATCATAGATCACGACTGTCTTTCTTTCAAGTATAGTTTCGAGGTATTACACACTGTCACTACCCAGTAATCTACACTGCTGGCCATTACAATTGGTACACCACGAAGATGACATGCTTCAGACGCGAAATTTAACCGACAGGATGAAGATACTGTTATATGCAAATGATTAGCTTTACAGAGCATTCACACCAGGTTGGTGCCGGTGGCGACTCTTACAACAGTGCTGACATGAGGAAAGTTACCAACCGATTTCTCATACACAAACAGCAGTTGACCGGTGTTGCCTGGTGAAACGTTGTTGTGCTGCCTCGTGTAAGGAGGAGAAATGCGTACCATCACGTATCCGACTTTGATAAAGGGCGGATTGTAGCCTATCGCTATTGCGGTTTATCGTTTCGCGACACTGCTGCTCGCGTTGGTCGAGATCCAATGACTGTTAGCGGAATATGGAATCGGTCGGTTCAGGAGGGTAATACGGAACCCCGTGCTGGATCCCAAAGGCTTCGTATCACTAGCAGTCGAGATGACAGGCATGTTACCCGCATGGCTGTAACGGATCGTGCAGCTACGTCTCTATCTCTGAGTCAACAGATGGGGCAAGACAACAACCATCTGCACGAACAGTTCGATGACGTTAGCAGCAGCATGGACTATCAGCTCTGAGACCATGGCTGCGGTTACACTTGACACTGCATCACAGGCAGGAGCGCCTTCGATGGTGTACTCAACGACGAACCTGGGTGCACGAATGGAAAAAATTCATTTTTTCAGATGAATCCACGTTCTGTTTACAGCATCATGATGGTCGCATCCGTGATTGGCGACATCGCGGTGAACGCACATTGGAAGCTTGTATTCGTCATCGCCATACTGGCGTATCACCCGGCGTGATGGTATGGGGTGCCACTGGTTATACGTCTCGGTCACCTCTTGTTCGCATTGACGGCACTTTGAACAGTAGACGTTACATTTCAGATGCGTTGCGACCCGTGGCTCTACTCTTCATTCGATCCCTGTGAAACCCTACATTTCAGCAGGATAATGCACGACCGCATGTTGCAGGTCCTGTACGACCGTTTCTGGATTCAGGAAATGTTCGACTGCTGCCCTGGCCAGCACATTCTCCAGGTCTCTCACCAATTGAAAACGCCTGGACAGTGGTGACCGTCACAATACGCCAGTCATTACTCCTGATGAACTGTGGTATCGTGTTGAAGCTGCATGGGCAGCTGCACTTGTACACGCCATCCAAGCTCTGTTTGACACAATGTCAATGGGTATCAAGGCCGTTATCACGGCCAGGGGTGGTTGTTCTAGGTACCGATTTCTCAGGAAATATGCACCCAAATTGCATGAAAATGTAATCACATGTTAGTTTTAGTATAATATATTTGTCCAATGAATACCCGTTTATCATCTACATTTCTTCTTGGTGTAGGAATTTTAATGGCCAGTAGTGTATTAAAGTTAGTCTCACCACAGGTTAAAATCCAGCAGTGTATTTAAGTTAGTCTCACCACAGGTTAAAATCCAGCAAAGGTAAAGCACTTATGTTTTTGAGTTTTAGGCCTTATAGTCAACGCCATCTAAGCTAGTATTACTTCCTCAATACAGTCGTAGTTCTGGGCACGGTGTGCATCGAGAAAAGTGATCTTTCGGTGCAAGTACAAAAATAAATCGCCGTCTAGGATAAAATAGTCATACTATCCTTGTAACAGCGAGGCAATTTTCTCTGTGAAGTACATAGATGTAATGAGCCGTACGTGAAGCACCGTCGCTGATAATCCTCCACCTACCCCCCCCCCCCCCCCCCCCGATTGGTACAAGATATCCCATACCGTGATGCCTTCAGTAAGAAGTTCTGAATGCTGCTGCGAGTTTTGAAGGTACGCAATACTAAGGCATTGTACCTCCACATTATGGGAAATTCGTCGATGTACACTTCTTGTAGGAGGAGGATGTCTATGTCCGCCCTTTATAGCACAACTTTAAGTAAATACATCCTTTTCTGCCACTGAATGGCGTTGATGTCGAGAGACGCTAGCCAATATGCTTGTCTTCGTTCCTATATCTACATATGTACCGCACATGGAAGCTTATGTCATTTGAATTTGTATTGGCACGTTGTGTTCCTCTTTCGTGTCTGCCAGCTTTGGTTATTGTTGTAACTTAAAGGGGCGCCGGCCCTGCCGAATTGACTGTTGCTACCGTATGCGGATCATCTTCACAGTCAGCCCAGTATACTTGGGACAAGTTTGCCGTCGGCGTCGTCTTGGCGGCCCATCTCTCTGTGCCGTCTTTTCTGGTACCATAGATTGGTAATAGACTGATGTTAGCTCTGAGTTATCGAGTTCTTTAGGGCTATTCTAATGTCGATATGGTCGTTTTCGGGCTGTAAAATCTCTGTTCCCTCTGTCATCTAGCGAGCTTCTGACTCTCTGTTGACTGTCGTCCTTCGTATGTAGCTTCCTTTAGTCACATTGTGGCTTAGAGCTCTTCAATTCCCGAATCGCTGCAGCATATATGCATTGGTTACTATACCTACCTACACTGGAGAGCTAAACAAACGGCTACACCTGCGTAATATCGTGTAGGACCTCCGCGAGTATGCAGAAGTGCTGCAGCATGAAGTGGAATAGGGTAGACTACTTTCTGAAGTGGTGCTGGAGCGAACTGACACCAGGAATCCTGCTGGACGGTCCATACACCCGTAAAAGGACGAGGAGGTGGAGATCTGTTCTGAACAGCACGTTTCAAGCCAGACATGCTCAATAATGTTCATGTCTCGGGATTTTGGTGGCCAGTGGAAGTGTTTAAACTCAGATGAGTGTCCCTGGAGCCACACTGTAGCAATTCTGGACGTGTAGAGTGTCGGTTTGTCGCTTTGTTCTGCTGGAATTGACGAAGTCCGTCGGAATGCACAATGGACATGCAGGGTACAGTGGTTCATGAGGTTGTCTCCATACTAGTACACTTCCATCCGCTCGATACAGAATCAGGCAACATGTTTCCATTCATCAACAACCAAAGTCGATGTTGACGGGCCCAGGCGACGCGTCAAGCATCGTGTCGTCAAGTCATCAAGGGTAGACCAGTTGTCCTTTTTCTCTGAAAGCCCAGATCGATGCTGTTTCGTTGGATGGTTCCCACTCTGACACATGTTGATCACCCAGCACTGAAGTCTGGAGCAGTTTCACGAAGCGTTGCAATTCTGTCACATTTAACGATTCGTCTTTGGTCCCATTCTTGCAGGATCTTCTTCCTGCTTCAGCAGTGTCGGAGGTCTGATGTTTTACAAGGGTTTCTGATATTCACGGTACACTCATGAAATGGTAATACGGGAAAACTGCCACTTCATCGCTGCCTCTGAGTTGCTGCGTTACGTCACTCGTGCGCCGACTATAAAACAACATTCAGACTAACTTAAATCTCAAAAACCTGCTATTGTAACAGCAGTAACGCATCCAAATACTGCGCCGGACACTTATTGTCTTATATGAGCGTTGCCAACTGCAGGGCCACACTTTGCCGATATCCAACTGATTCCGCCCGGAATCTCACTGACTGGAGTGGAACTGTCCTCAGTGAGGAGTCGTCCTTCTAAACAGGGCCCAATGACCAGCGAAGACTCGTCTAGAGCTCAGACGAACGTTGACGTACCGTCGTACAAGTCGCCCACCATGTGGCCCAACAAGCAGCAGTACTCCCGTTTTATTTCATAGCAGGACTCCTTTGGTTGTCACCCGCGCCATCCTTACAGCACAGCTGTAAGTCAGCGTAATACTATCCCCCGTTTTGCTGCCCTCAATGGTCAGTCATCCTGGGATTACATTTCAGCAAAATAATGCCTGCCCGAACTCGGCCACAGTTTCTATTGTATGCCTTCGTGCTGCTTGCCAAAAACTATGGCGAGTAGTGTCGCTGGATCTCTCCCCTGCTGAGAACGTTTGGAGCATTATGGGCGGGGCAGTCTTATCAGATAGTATTATGGCGGTCAAACGCACCAACGTGACGGAATTTGGCACTATATCCCTCAGGAAGTCAGCTCTCTCAATCCGTGCCCTACAAATAAGTGCTTCCTTGCAAAAGCGCCAGAGGTGGACCAACGCATTGTTGTCTTGCCCAATTACAGAGGCTCTTTCTCTTGAATAAACTGTAATCAGTTGTCTGCCTGCACATCACTTCTATAGATTTCCTTGCCATTTGCATAATTCTTCGTCGAGCATCGTTTTTTTATTTTATTGCCTTAAAGTGTATTTCTCAGAAAACAGTAAACTATTCTAATACTTTTAGTGTCTTAGTTAACACCTTACTTCCCATGTTCACTTATAGTTACCTTCATCTCTTAACCTACTTCCTATTCATCATACATTTCGTTCAAGTGATCTTCCTAAAGTTCACCGCCGTCTCTGACAGAGTGACAATGTTATCGCAAGAATTAAAGGTTTTCTTTCTTCTCCCCATCTTAAATTCACATTCCTAATTATTTTTCTTTTGCCTACCCCGTAAGGAGGCTAAATAACACGGGCAAGGGTCGATTACAAACATCTGCCAGACTTCTTTTTAGACGATGCCTGTATTTCGTGTGATTTCACTTTTACAAGTATGGTCTGATTTCTGTCCAGGTTGTATACAACGTTTCGCTCCCTGTATTTTATGTAACCTCATAACAACATTTTGTAGTCAGTACAGACAACGACCAAAACACGAGACAGACGCAGCGACTCCGGCCTACAGCGTTTAGAGTGACGAATGTGCGAGGATGTGAGAGCTGGCGGCGACTTACCAGCACAGAATCGCGAATGCGACGCTGTCGAGCGCAGTGATAAGCACGAGAACAAGCATGTTGTCTGAGTGCTTAGCACCAAATTAGTGTTTCCGCGGTAACCTCGGCTGTAGCTCCATTGTCGATACAGGAGACAAGGGAGTCTTACCACTGACGAGTGTCTCACGAAGAAACTGCTCAACGAATCACTGTTTTTATTCACATATTTATTTGGTATCTGCGTGATAAGAAAATATATTTAATGATTGTTGCATTGACCGACATAGGTTACATTCAATTTTGTAGTAGTTTAAACATTATTCTTCATGAAACTTCCTGGCTGATTAAAATTGTGTGCCTGACCGAGACTCGAACTCGGGACCTTTGCCTTTCGCGCGAAAGTGCTCTAGAGTGGTAGAGCACTTGCCCGCGAAAGGCAATGGTCCCTAGCTCGAGTCTTGGTCGGGCACACAGTTTTAATCTTGCAGAATGTTTCATATCAGTGCACACTCTGTAAGTAGGAAGTTTAGGGTTTTTTATTGGTAACGCTGCCTCCACGTAGCGCTCTGTATGAAAATCGCTGGCTGTGCTGTGTGCAGTCTGTGTCTGGTTCGCATTGTTGTCTGCCGTTGTAGTGTTGGGCAGCGGCAGCTGGATGCTAACAGCGCGTAGCGTTGAGCAGTTGGAGGTGAGCCGCCAGCAGTGGTGGACGTGGGGAGAGAGATGGCGGAGTTTTGAAATTTGTAAGAATTGATGTCATGAACTGATATATATATATATATATTATGACTATAAAGGTAAATACATTGTTTGTTCTCTATTGAAATCTTTCATTTGCTAACTGTGCCTATCAGTAGTTAGTGACTTCCGTAATTTGAATCTTTTCGTTAGCTGGCAGTAGTTCGAGTAACGAAGATTATTGTGAGGTAAGTGATTTGTGAAACATATAGGTTAATGTTAGTCAGGGCCATTCTCTTGTAGGGATTATTGGAAGTCAGATTGCGTTGCGCTAAAAACTATTGTGTGTCAGTTTAAGCACAGTCTTGTATAATTGTTCAAAGAGGATGTTTCACATAGACCAGTCTTGTATAATTTTTCTAAGGAGATGACGCATGTAACTTTGCACCAAGTATTTCGCAGCTGCGCTTTCAATTAACTACATATTATTTTCAGTGCTATGTTAATGTGTTTTCTTATTTTGCTCTTCAAATTGTGCTTTTCTGTGTTGTGTGAAATATTGTGACAATAATGGCGTGTGAAAAACGTAATACTAGGCTCCAAAGTAAACTGAGAAATGACAGTGAAGACGAAAGCAGTGTGTTAGCGTCACCATGTAATGAATTTACTAACGGCCGAAGTAGTAATTTGGTAATAGTGCATAGGGAAATGGAGTGGGCTGCAAATAATGGTGTAGGCAGTGAAAAAATTAGTGAACAGGGAAGCATTATCGATCGATCGGTCGGCAACAGCTCGCCTCAGGATTCCGAAATGACAGGACACAATCTTGCAAATACTGTAGATTCAGATTTTGCGTCCTCGCCGTTTTCTCAAATAAATCAAGACACATTTTCTGCTTTTCAAAATGCGAATATTGCCGGTTCAAATGCACTGCCGAAAAGCACTGAGGAACATGTTTCAGACACCAGTGCACTGTTATTACAGATAATGCAACAAATGGGACAAAGGCTACAAACGTTGAACAAAATCAGAAACAAATGGGACAAAATCTTCAAATGTTAGACTCAATGGAACAAAATCTTCAAAAGTTGGACACAATGGAACAACACCAGAGACAAACACAGCAACAGTTAGACACAATGGAACAAAATCAGAGACAAGCACAGCAAAATCTTCAAAAGTTAGACACAATGGAACAACACCAGAGACAAACACAGCAACAGTTGGACACAATGGAACATAATCTTCAAAAGTTAGACACAATGGAACAAAATCTTCGGAAGTTAGACACCACACTTGAACAAACTCGTGAAGATTTAACTACTGAGTTACATAACATTGATTCGAAATGTCAAAAAATCTGTAATAACGTAAAAACACAAATTTGTGAGCATTTCCAACCTATTTTTTCGCGGCATGAAAATGCATTACAGAATCACGAAGCAGCCATAAAAGAATTGCAAACTATTGTTCGTGAGAATCACGACACCTTGCAAGCTAAAATGGACTCAGTTGCATCCACCGATTCGGTTACGCTACTTGCAAGAACTCAGGAAAACTTAAAGGACACAGTAGATTCGATTTCAACACAAATGGACACTCTGCAACTTGGTTCAGAAAAACACACTGAGGAAATGTGTTCACTATCGGAGAAAGTAGCCGAACTTTCGGATCAGTTCACTAGTTTATCTGCAAAGGTAGATGATGATCTGAATGACACAAGACCTGTAGCCATCACTGACACAGAAGAGTATGAACAAATTAAGAAATTCAAACAAAATCAGAATCAAATTAATACGCAATACAAAAGAGAAATCTGGAAAGTACAAGATCAGTTGACGCAGGTAATACAAAAATTTCATATTTCAGAGGACACTCGCGCTCCAACACGCGAAGAGGAACTTAGAAATACGGAAAAGCCACAAAATAATAACACAGGGCATTTCGAAAATCATGAAAGAAATTGGCAGGGTGCACCGAATTTTGAGATGGAACCGCCGAGACGACGTAACAATGACCGATATGCTACCCGCCGACACGATGATTTTGACTATAAGCTGTTCATTACTGCACGTAAATTCAAAACATATAAGAATTCTGGCAACGACATTCATCCACAAGCGTGGCTCCATCAATACTCTCATTGTTTTCCTCCCAACTGGTCATTAGAGCACAGATTAGAATTTATGTGTGGCTACTTGGAGAATGAACCAGCTGTAAGAATGCAATCGGTCATTCACAATTGTCACAGTGAAGGAGAATTTTATCATGCCTTCCTCTCAGCATATTGGTCTCAAGCTACACAAGACCGAGTAAAACATAGCATCACGATGATGAAAAACTTTGAATAATCTGAATTTTCCAGTCTCGTGAAATATTTTGAAGACATGTTGCATAAGAATCAATATCTTTCAAACCCATATAGCCCCTCAGAACTCATCCGCATTTGCTTAATCAAATTACCTGAACATTTACGACAGATTATTTTAGCAGGACGTTGCAAAGACGACATTGAAGCTTTTCAGGGACTGTTACAAGAACTGGATATTGACACTGACAATCGCGGAACGCGAAAACAGGAGCACAACAATTACAGGTCACACCTGTCACAATTCCGCGATGACAGAAATAATGCACGACAAGGCTATTCGTACAACGTAAATCGTGACCAAAACAGACACCACCCATATGACAACCACTGGCAGAGTAATAGTTACAGAGAAAGATCGCATTTCCGTAGTAATGAATATTACACAGACAACCATAGAAACAAACAATATGGCAACCAGAACTATTATTATCACGGGAGACAGAATAATTTAAGACGCAACGGTCCAGCACGCAGTTACGATTCTGGGAGAAATTCTCCACCACGTGACCGACAAGAAAGAAACTATGGAATCTACCGACATGACGACAGACGATATGATCGTAACGACAGACCTGAATTTCATCAGAACTGGCTGGATTCTAACGGAGCTGGGCCCTCTCGGCAAGGTGAATTTGTAAAAGTTAGGTTTCCTAATCCCAATAACGACGCACGCCAACAAAGAGGCAGACAATGACTCGCACCGCAGGCAGCCACGTGCGCCGGCTGGCTCCGAGAAAAATAACATATACGCTAACCTTGAGAAAAGTTCCAGTATTCTTTACCGATGTACCATATACCACATGATAATTGCGTTGAAGTTGAAACTCTGCGTACTAGGAAGAGTAAAGGTTTACACCACATTTCACATGTAAAACCATTTATTGAAAGATAATCTGCTTTTTAACTTTGTCTTTGCCATAAAACATTTCACTTCACATTTCTAGTATGCTTTGTCACACTGAGAAACTGTTAACATGCAACAATGTTTTGAAGTTAACTATCCAGTCTAGAACCTAGGGAACATTTTTAAACAGAAATTACGAATGCATTGTTATAGTGAACAGACGACACAGTGTTGTTATTTGTACATTCTTGCTTGTTAGTTGCACGATTACATAACAACTATAAGGCTGACACACTTAGAACATTTACTAGTATTGCTAGTGAGATTTTAATGCAACATTTTGGTTTACTTGAAAATACATTCAGGATTTAAAGTACTTTCTGTGAGATACCAGATGACTCAGTGGTTAGTTTATGTGACAGCTACACGATTTTATCACGACGCTACTAATGAGTGACAATTTACAATGTTGCTTTTGCACTGTATCTGTTTTATATTTGCACAGTTTTTCTGTATTATTCTGGAAAGTAAAACATGTTTTTGTAGTAACTTTGTGGTATAGCTACAATGAGACAGCCTTTTCTGTAGCACAACAATACGTTACAGTACAGTACTTACTTCATCACGGCAATAAACGTAGTAACTACGATATATATACGCAAAGCATTTCACTTTTGTTTATCATGAGGTAAGTACATTGACTTCTGCAGAACTTAGCTTTCGGAGGACGATAACTACGACACTTAAACAGAGATTATCTTACAACAAGACGCACTGTTTAGCGCTACAGTACACGTATTTGAGTGATTAGTTTTGTACTTAAAACATTTATTTTTAAAGATGTTGAAAGTACATTGATACAAAGGTTTTCCGTGATACATTTCATTCCATTTCTGTAATCTGCAACACCTGAGGATATAATTACATTAATCCTTAGGGAGGTACACGCCTACTTTGTGTACCATGTGTCTGGCAAGCAGAAGGAGCCCTAGCTAATATGGTATTTGCTTATACAACTTTACACATCGGTACCATATTTCTCTAACACAGAATTACACAGCTATCTGATTATTTAACTAAGAAACAATTCTTTTTTTCTACATCAGTGACAGATGTTTACGCAATTACACGTAGGATTACTTCACACTTACGAAATTTTATTTTGTCTGTACTTTGTGAACTGTTCATATTTTTTTTTCAGAACCATTGTGATACTATGAGAGGTTTGAATGATGTATTTGGTATGGGATCATGATTTTTAAAGTACGTTTGAGGCAGATGACACTTTTGACATGAGCAGAGAATTTTTTTTAGGTTTTGGAATTATTGGAGGAAGCTACGACGATTTTGAGAGTTGACTGAGGTGTTATGATGTTATTATTACGATGACTATGTGTATTATGCTGCTGAAGTATGTTTATGATCAATAAGCTGATGCTATATGAGGAATTTGATTATGCTTCTTATTTGTTATGACGAAATATTGAAGAAGTGTCTACGAATATGTATATGTGTAATAAGGTAAGGAATAATGAGTAGTGGTTAAGGACTCTGGTTTGTGAAAAAGGTGGTTGGAAACCAAGAATCGTACTTTAAGAGATGAAATGTATGTAAATGCGTGAATGTATTACAATGGCGACGGAACTTTTTTGGACACTGTTATATCAATAGAATTTTGTTTCTACACATGTGTAACGCAAATTCTTGACCTGTGAAATTTTTTACATGAGACTGCCACTGTAGCGGAAACTGGTGTCGTAAATATTTCGGTAAGAAAGTTAAGTGACCACCTGAACGTAATGCGTCGTGGGCGCCCAACTGGGCGACAGCCACCTGGAAACAAGCCATTAGTGTGTGCCTTTCAGAGGCACAGTGGAGAAAAAAAAGAGGCCATTATCCTCGCTATTGACATTCCTTTGTAGAAAGCACCGCATATACGACACGCTCATTACTTGGAAACATTCTGACATCTGCACACCTGATTATGACAAGTGTCTGTCTACGAGAGTTGAGAGAACTTCCACTGACTTATGAAATGCCACATAGATATTGAATGATGTTTTTTATTCTTTACTTTGCATAATTGCTTATTTGCTTTGATATCTGTTTTCCAACTGTGTTACAGCATTGTTTTTATAAAATAAAATTATATGCATTTGCTAATGTGAAAACTTTCTGTCAACAGATCTGTTAAATAATAATTTTATGATCCACATTCTTCGAAAGAGGAGCACTTCGAAAGGAAATAACAATAAGAAGGGATTAATAACAGTAACTCCATACTTAATTTTCTTTTCAACTAGTTGGTAATTTTTTATAGAATTAGCTTTTGTGGTGCACCACTTTAATTTATAGACATTAAGATGTGAATATACATTTCCCTTATCTGCATTGTTGTCTTTAGTGTACTATTTTTTCTGCTTGAGCTTTGTCATGTTTAGATATAAGTTACTGCATTTGCTGCTGCTGTTTGCCAGGCATAGTGTTACTGAATTTGACTTTGTATTACTCTGTTAAGCCAGTTTTACTACAGATTTATTTTTCTTGTTTGCTGCACAGTGCCTTATATTAGTTGTAATATTGCTGCTTGCTTTGACAACTTCCATTTTTTTTATTGCTGTTTGTATTAATTGGTTTGATCTGCTGCATTGCCTCGTCCCTCTAGTTAAGCATCTGAGCTCAGTAGATTTAAGTTAGCTTATGAGGGGTAGCCTATATAAGAGAATGAGTTGCGGTGGATTTGAAGAAATGCACTGAGAGGTTATACGAAAAAAGTACAGAAAGCAGGTATAGGTAGGATTTTCTTGGAAATAAATGATGAGGTAAGATACTGGAAAATGTATGATGAAGTAAGAAATATGTGAACATATAAATACAAAAAGCATGCTTGGATAGGATTTTTTTGGTGGAAACAAATGTTGAAATAGGACGAAAGATCTAAGGAATGAAGTTTTGGGTTGGACTGCAGTACCAAATGTTACACTGAAAACAAATCCTGCCCTTTCCTCTTGTGTTAACCCACTATGTGTTTGTGTACCCTTGGGTATTTGTGTTCTTCCTGTGTTTATGTGTTTATCTGATGAGAGTTACGTTGTAGAATTTTTCAAGTACTATGTTATTTTCTTTGTAAATATGTTCAGACATTATTTATTGTATTTTGTTTTAATGCTCATGTGTGAAGTTGATGTTTTAAAAGTTATTCTGATCTTTTATGTATGTACTTATGTCATAATTTTTGTAACACTGATGTATTTGTTGTTTCGATTCTTTTGTAAAGCCTTTATTACTGCAAATGTTATCTGTACTATTATGTTCTTTAATGATATATTTTGTACCTTTGTTATTGTATTCTCATGTTATAAAATTGTAATTGACACCTGTTCATCAAATCAAGTAACTTGTAAGTTACATTTCACTGCACACATTTCTGTTGGTCATAGTATATGGACAATATGTGAGAAGTTGGTACTGATAGTGTTTCCAAGTGTGTTGATAATTCAGCAAGGGACTGGTTAACAGCATTGCTGGTTCTAAGGACAATTCCAAAAACTTTGTGAGTGGACAAGCCGTGGGTTATGGACTTGCTATATTATCTGCAAAACTCTTCAATGGTGATTGAGAGCCTGCACAGTCAAACAGATGGCTGCTGGCCATCTCTTCAAGGACTACAGTGGGTCTACACCTTTGATGACTCACCAATACCATCATTTCTACAAGGACTGCAGTGGGTCTGCACCTCTGGTGGCCCACCAATACTGTAATCTCTACCAGGACTACAATGGGTCTACTCTGTGACGACCTACCTACCAATATTCTTTAAAACTTCGACTGACTCTGCTGTGGGTTTGCTCTGCTGTGGCCCATTACCTGTCTGCATGTCAAGAGTCAGCACTGTCTTTCGTTGGAAGGACAACACTACTTCTTCAAGACTGCATGGAAATCCACTACTTCCATGTGCATTTTCTTTTACTACTCAGACTTTGAGAAAAACACTGCAATTTTAGTTTGATGAATGATCAGGACTGTTTTTATGGACTGTAAAAAAAATTTAGCTTTTGACCAACATTGTATCGATAAGTGTGAGCATTTCATTTCTTTGTTATTGTAATTATGAAAAAAATTTTCAAATCTGTATTGGCCACTGCCCAAAACAATTTGTAAATTTTTTTGTGGGGAGCATGGGGGCTATGTAAGTAGGATGTTTAGGTTTTTTTATTGGTAACGCCGCCTCCACGTAGCGCTCTGTATGAAAATCGCTGGCTGTGCTGTGTGCAGTCTGTGGCTGGTTTGCATTGTTGACTGCCATTGTAGTGTTGGGCAGCGGCAGCTGGATGCTAACAGCGCGTAGCTGTCATGAACTGATATATATATTATGACTATAAAGGTAAATACATTGTTTGTTCTCTATTGAAATCTTTCATTTGCTAACTGTGAATATCAGTAATTAGTGACTTCCGTAGTTTGAATCTTTTAGTTAGCTGGCAGTAGTGGCGCTCGCTGTATTGCAGTAGTTCGAGTAACGAAGATTTTTGTGAGGTAAGTGATTTGTGAAACATATAGGTTAATGTTAGTCAGGGCCATTCTCTTGTAGGGATTATTGAAAGTCAGATTGCGTTGCGCTAAAAACTACTGTGTGTCAGTTTAAGCACAGTCTTGTATAATTGTTCAAAGAGGACGTTTCAACTCCGCTGCAGAGTGAAAATCTCATTCTGGATTACTCTTCATGTATCCCTAAGCGCGATATAAAGTTAAGGTGAAAACGCTAACACTTGTTATATAAACGTTGGTTTTGATAGAAACCACACAGATGTTCCGAGGTTCCTCTTTCGGTTGTCTTTTGAGATCCACCCAGCGCATCCCAAAAATGTCGGTAGAATGTCGTGCTCCGCTGTGCGTGCCTACCAGGGCATTATCGTAACAGACGTGGGTAGACAAATTCCTGCAGTGTCTAAAAGTGTATCAAGCATTTTCCGCTTATCAAGTGGTCGACACCGGAAAGTTCGTCTGTGACACTCAATACGAAAATGCCATACTTTTTAAGTTGTACAGCTGTGGCGTGTAACATCTGGTTCCAACTGATGGAAAATGTTTTAGATATTTGAAGTTTGAATCATCTAGCTTGAGAGATACATGGTTTCTAGATGCAGGAAGCTGTACTATTTTATGGAGTCGTAACTTTGGAATTGCAGCGACTATCAAATCTCTTTCCATTCCAATAATGTCTGCTATTTCAAGGCAGAAACATGCAACTCCCACGCTAACTGCGACAGCTACAAAAGGGTCGAAAATCCACAGTCAGCATCGTACAGTTCACGATCCTTCATGTAAATGTTACGTCATTTTGACTTCACACTCTGTACTGAAGAAGATAAGGGGTGCCCATCGACTTTTATGATAGTTCTGTTTGCACCAAGTGAGGCGAACATGACGTTGAAAACAATAACATTCGCCTCAAGTTGAGAGGGGATTACACCTTTTCTTTACTAAAGGGTTCGTTAATCTGGTAGGTAAATTGTTAATAAGATGTGTAAAGTTCCGTATTCATATAGACTAGTCTCTGAATAAGGGAGAGATAAAAAGGTCTGCATGAATCAGCTCCGAAACTTACTGAAAACGTTTTACTAACTATTTTCCGTGACACGTCTCCATCAACCCCGAAGTCAGACGACTTGCTAATTTATAAGCAAAAAAAAAAAAAAAAAAAAAAAAAAGCGTTGAACTCAGTTAGCATATATTGAAGGGTGATCATTAAGTTTATTTTTAAAATTTTGAAACCAGTTTCACGATTGAACTATAATTACACGGAACACCTTGAATGATTCGATTTAGGACGTTGATATTCACAGAACATGTCCAATAGTATGTCCTGAACAAATGAGTGGAATTTGCTGCATGTCGACCTGCAGCTCCAAGGTCAACATCGATATCGCGGTGCAACACCACCTACCGTCAAAATTTCCCTGCGGCTCTCATTGTCGCTATAAACCATAAGTAATGGATCAGCGTAACATGAGCAGAGCTGCTGGGCGCCTCGCAGCTGTACGCTCTAACTGTACCAACAAATCAGTGAGTTCGAAAGAGGGCGCATTATTGGCATGAAAGACTGTGTAGCATTCGTCCAAGAAATTTCTGGTCGTATGGGATGAGGTGTTCCGGCGGTGCACCTGGTGTGTGCAGAATGGGTCACGGAAGACCTCAGAACACGAAGAGATGGGTCATGTCGCGCCAGAACAGACCACACCCCCGATAAGATTGACACATCATCCAAATGGCACTGCATTACAGATCTGAGTCCTCCTCGGCTCTACGATGGAACTGTTTAACACATCGTACATCATTAGGGATGACAGTCCGTCGCCATATATTAAGATATGGGTTACTTGCTCGTCGTCCACTTCTCCGCCTCCTTTTGACGAATGTCGAGAAACATGCTAGAGAGCAATGGCATCAGGTAGTGTATTCAGTCGGATGCTATTTTTGCTTGTATCAGAATGGTGGCCGCATTTCCCCTCACTGCAGCGGGGTGGGGCGGGGGAGGGGGGTGGAAGGGGAGGGAGGGGGGACAGCATCACAGTGACCACATTCACACAAGACAATCAGTGCCCACTCAAGGCCTTGTGGTGTGGGGCGCTGTTGAGTGCAGCCACAAACCACAGCTGCTGTGTGTCCAGGGCACTGAAGCCAGTGTGATCTACGCCAGTGACATCTTGCGAATCATTGCTATACCATGTCTGCTCAACATACCAGATGCCATTTTTGAGCAAGACAATGCACGATCACATGTTGTGGTGCAATGTCGTATCTTCTGAGCATCACAGGATGTTCTGCTTTTGCAGTGGCCTGTCAGATCACCAGACTTGTCGCCAATTGGAAAACTGTGGGGTTTGGTGAAGCGACAGTTTCAGTGCTGTTCCCAATTGCCAAACACCACAGGTGAACTTTGGAAGCAAGTGAATGAACACAAATGGCTGTACCACAGGACGCCATTCGCACCTATTATGAGTCGATGCTATCACGCATGGAACAAATTATTAGCGACAATGGCGAAACATGTGCCTATTCGACAACAGGGCACCTGCTGAACTGAGGTGACTCAATTGCTAATAATTTCTGCAGAATGTACATTTCCTAACACTGTGAACGTCGTATCTGTAGTCGTTGAAGGTGTTGTGATTGTTCTGAACATGAGTGTACAAATTGTGGGTAGCATTTCTAAGAGACTAATTAAACTAGCACGTCTTTTTCATATGTCCTTTCAATAAATCGTGTTACAAAATGCCAGCACATTTTGAACAGCTCGAAAACGCGTTCGTGTTGGTAAAGTGTTTTGTAATGAAATGATGAGAAACCTAAAACTGGTGTTGAAGTGTGCATTTTTATTGAAAGCATTATTGATTAAAAACAATTGCCCTAAAAGAATTAGGCAAAATGTAAGTCACCTTTTAATTCCTTTGCAATTGAGTCAGTCTTGTTATGCTTTTTACTGTGAGTGATAGATGTTCACAGACGCGTTTCGTCTTTTCTCATTTTAAGGCACATCATTGGAATCTTTTCTCATTTTAAGGCACATCATTGGAATCTAGAATGATGCAGTTATGGTATATTTGTTTTTTGATATTAATCTCGGTTTTCAGGTAGATATGTGACTAACTATAGTTCTTAGTATTTTCAGTTGGAATAGTTTTTTCCTCTCATCTGGTCAATTGGAGGTCGCACTACCGTTTATTTGACAAAACATGAGCATATTTTGATGTTGCGAACATTTTACTTCCCACTTTTCAGTTTGTTCGCACTTGTTCTTGTGATGCACTATCACTCTCAGTCTTTTGTCAGTTATATAGACAGTTATATAGACGTATAGATGTATCCATAGCTACTTTGAGTTTACTGTGTACCTCATTCTGTTTGGTTTGTTTACGTACACGTACATGTCGCCAACCGAACGATGTATATGCTGAAACTAACGGCCATTCGTTTCTATTACGTTTATATCTGTCGGTTGTGTGTGTGTGTGTGTGTGTGACAGAGAGAGAGAGAGAGAGAGAGAGAGAGAGAGAGAGAGAGAGAGATAGAGAGAGAGAGAAGACACGTGCAAGGATTTCTTTTCCATTTAATTTGAGTTTTGGTTTAAATGTTTTACGGAGACGTTCATGGACCAGTGAGTGAGAGGAAAGGGGATTGGGAGGCGTTATTGTTATGATAATAGTCCTCTGTTGTAGCATTCTCTGTTATTTTATTTATTATCGTAAAGAATGAGTCGTTTGGTGTGTGTGCTTGATCATTCAAAAGGATTTTCTTTCCTGCTTTGGTTCTCTGATGTGGTAATTTTCTTGCAGTGTTATGATACGTTTTTTATTGTTGATTACAAATATTTTCATGACTTCTTCTCTAGTGGTTGGTTTGTAATTGTGTTCTCTTAGTTGTTCTGTAAATGTGGAGTGATTTGTTTATACTTTCAAGCTCTCATGTGATATTTGTATGCCACGTCAAATGTGCTGCCTCTTTGCCTTATGTATCTCTCATTACAAGTGTTACACTGTAACTGAAATATACCTACTTTCTGGTATATATATGTGTTTTTTGTCAGTTTTGGGGTGTATTGTTTAATAGAATTGTCACCAGAGTGGCACTATCGATATGAGCCTCCACGGCTCAGGGAGATTAATGTGTCTGCATGAATCAACTCGGAAACTTACTGAAAAATTTTTAAAACAATGTTCCCTAAACGTCTTCATCAACCGCAAAAGTGAGACGACTTGCTAATGTAGAAGAAAGAAACAAGCTAAAGCCAGTCAGCGTTGAACTCAGTATCGTATATATTCAACGGTGGAAATAAAGTTGATTTTTAAAACTCCGAAACCGGTTTCAGGATTGAACTGTAATTACACTCACTTTCAGAAGAAACAGAACGCCGTGAACGGCTCGAGTTAGAACGCTTATATTCACAGCACATGTAGAATAGTATCATCTGCAGAAATGCGTAGAATTTGATCCATGTCGGCCTGCAGCTGCAAGGTCAACATCGATATGCGCTGCAACACCACCTACCGGTAAAATTTCCCTGCGTCTCTCGTTGTCGCTCTAAACCGAAGGTAATGGATCAGTGTAACTTGAGCCGAGTTGCCGGACCCCTCGCAGATGTATGCTCCAACTGTAACGTCAAATCAGTAAGTTTAAGAGAGGGCACAATGTTGGCATGAAAGACTGTCATGCATCTACCCAAGAAATTTCTGCTCGTGTGGTACGAAGTGTTTCGGCAGTGCAGTGGTTCACAGAAGACCTTGGAACACGACGAAACGGGTCAGGTGGCACCGGAAAAGACCGCACATCCTGAGAATATTGACGCTTCATCCAAATGCCATTGCAGGACAGATCTGCTCTAGGGCAACAGTGGAATAGTGTAACACATCGTATACTATCAGGGATGATAGTCCGTCGCCGTTTATTAAGGAAGAAGTTAGATACTCGTCGTTCTACCTTTAACGAATGTGGAGAAACATGAAAGACGCCAATGGGATCAGGTAGAGTATTCGGTCGAGTCCAGGTTCTGTTTTTTTGATTGTGACTGCCACATTTTGGTTCACTGCAGGCAGTGAGAGCATTCACACAAGACAATCAGCGCCAACTCAAGGACTTGTGGTGTGTGGAGCTATTGGGTACAGCCACGAATCACAGCTGGTGTGTGTCCAGGTCACGTCAATGACATCCTGTGAACCATTGCTATACCATTTCTGCACAACATCCCAGATGCCATTTATTAGCAAGACAATGCACGATCACATGTTGTGGTGCAATGTCGTATCTTCTGAGCATCACAGGATGTTCCGCCTTTGCAGTGACCCTCTCAGATCACCAGACTTGTCACCAATTGGAAAACTGTAGGATATGATTTAACGACAGGTGTAGCCCTGTGCCCAATTGCCAACAACCAGAGATGAACTTCAGGACCAGTTTAATGTTGCGTAGATGTCTATACCGGCCCTCTGTTGTGACCGAGCGGTTTAGGAGCTTCAGTCTGGAACCGCGCAACCGCTACTGTCGCAGTTTCGGATCCTGCCTGGGCATGGATGTGAGTGATGTCCTTAGGTTAGTTAGGTTTAAGTAGTTCTAAGTTCAAGGGACTGATGACCTCAGATGTTATGTCCCATAGTGCTCAGAGCCATTTGAACCATTTGTCTATACCAAAGGATGCCTTTCGCACCTTATACACGACAATGCCATCTTGCATGAAACAAGTTACTAGGAACCATAGCCGAACGTGTGTCTATTAGACAACAGTACACATGCTGAACTGAGGTGACTCGGTCGCTAATCATTTCTACAAAACATACTAATGCACATTTCCTGAGACTATGATTGTCCAATCTCTAGTCGCTGAACGTGTTCTGTTTGTTCTCGACTTCAGTGTACAAATGGTGGGTAGCCATCCTAGGAGACGAATTAAACCAGCAGCTCATTAATGTCCTACGAATAAATGCTGCTAAAAAATGCCATCAGATTTTGAACAGCTGAGAAACGAGTTCGTGTTGGTAAAGTTTTTTGTAATGCAATGACAAGAAACCTAAAATTGGTGGTGAAAGGTGCACTTAAATTGAAGACATTACCGTCCTACTGTGTGTGTGTGTGTGTGTGTGTGTGTGTGTGTGACAGAGAGAGAGAGAGAGAGAGAGAGAAAGATGTAGATGTAGATGCAGAATTAGGCAAAAAGTAAGTCCTCTTTTCATTCTTTTGCATATGTGTCCCTATTTTTATGGTTTTTATTTTGAGTGATAGTCTGTTGCAGGAGACGATCAATGTGTCTTGAATATTTACTCGCATTTGCTTGTTTGATGCTTAATTTATTCATAATGACAGCTCACCCCTGAGAGACAGAGAGACAGAGACTCTTAAATGTGCGTAACATTGAATGTTAAACAGCATATTTGTTTTGTAAGCAAAAACGGCCTTCTGTCGCTGCATTGTATTTTATGTTCACAGTCGCGTTTCGCATTTTTCCATTTTAAGAAACATCTTTGGACTCTATAATGGTACACTTATAGTATACTTTTGTTTTGATATGTATCTCGCTTTTTATGTAAATAAGTGACTACTTATCGTTCTTCCTGTTTTTAGTTGGCATCAATTTTTCCTCGTATCTGGTCAAATGGAGGTCGCACTAGCGTTCCACGGACAAAACATAAGCATCTTTCGGCGTTGCAAACATTTTTCCTCCCACCTTTCATTTTGTTTGAACTTTTTATATACACGTAACATTAATGTACTCATAACTATTTTGAGTTCACTGTGTATCTCATCCCGTTTGGTTTGTTTCCATACACTTACGTTTTGCCAACCGAATGAGCTATATTCTGAAACTGACGCATATTTGTTGGTATGACGTTTATATCTGTGTGTGTGTGTGTGTGTGTGTGTGTGTGTGTGTGCGTGTGTGTGTGTCTGTGTGCGTGTGTGTGTGTGTGTGTGTGTGTGCGTGTGTGTGTGTGTGTGTGTGTATGTCTGTGTGTGTGTTTGTGAGACAGAGAGAGAGACAGAGAGAGAAAGAGAGAGAGAGAGAAAGAATACACATGCATGGATTTTTTTCCATTTGATTTGAGTTTGGTTAAATGTTCACGGAGATGTTGACCAGTGAGTGAATTGAAATTGGGCTGGGAGGCATTATTGTCATGATAATAGTAATCTATTCTGGCGTTCCTCTATTTTTTTATTTATTAGCGTAAACAACGAGTTGTTTGGTATGTGTAATTGATCATTCAACACGGTTAATTTTCTGCTTCGATTCTCTTCATGTGATAATTTTCTTGCAGGGTTATGAGATGTCTTTTACGGTTGTTTCTAATTATTTTGATGTCTTCTTCTCTTGTGTTTGGTGTGTGATTGTGTTCACTTAGACGTTCTGCAAATGTGGAGTGGTTTGTCCATGCTTCCAGGCTCTAATATGTTCTTTGTATCCCGCATCAAATGTTCTGCCTTTTTGTGCTATGTATCTGCCATCACAAGTGCTACACTGTAATTGAAATATACCTGCTTTCTGATATATATCCGTGTATTTGGTCAATTTTGGGGTGTATTTTTTGACAGAACTGTCTGTTGTGTATGCCATGTTTCTTCCCTGTCTTTTAAAAATGTTCTTGATTTCTGTGTGAGTTTGTGTTTGTATGTCATTATGTGCCACCTTCTGTTTTCTCTTATGTTTTCCTAATAATTTTGAGTAGATGTTATGTTAATGAATGACTGTGATTGTGTATGGTCCTGTTGTGATGTTGTCAGCGGTTTTGCCCTTTTTGATTATATTTTACTTTTGATTTTGTTGTTTAGCTTTGTGACTACAGCACTATTGTACTCATTGTTTTGGGCTATCTGCGTTAATATATCAAGTTCTTTTTGGTAGTTTTCATTGTTGAGTGAAACTGTATTGAGTCTATGAAGATTCTGTCTATGCAATATGTATTGAAGTATTGCTTGCTTTTGTGAATGTGGATGGTTCATGTACTGTGGGGTAAGAGCGTCAGTGGCTGTGGGTGTATGGTGAATTTCAAACGTATGCTTATCGTTTTGCTCTTTGATTGTTATATCGAGAAAGTTTATTTGGTTGTTCTCTTCTCTTTCAATTGCTGATTTCATAATTTTATGTACCTTGTTGCTGTCAGTATGTAATTTTTCAATTTTTGTTTGTGGTTCATCTATTAATCAGAAGATGTGATCGTGAACCATTATAGTATGTTGTACTCTTTTGCAGCTGTTTTTTTTTGTTATCACTAGATCAGTTATAACTGCTTCCTTACTTCGAAGTAAGGACAACCGGCCTCAGGTTATACACTCCTTGTTTCGCCATTCCGTGTTCCCTGGAAACGACTGGAAATTGGTCAAGGTCACCTAGGAGATTCACCCAGGCAACTGTGCAAGTTACACTCCTGGAAATTGAAATAAGACCACCGTGAATTCATTGTCCCAGGAAGGGGAAACTTTATTGACACATTCCTGGGGTCACATACATCACATGATCACACTGACAGAACCACAGGCACATAGACACAGGCAACAGAGCATGCACAATGTCGGCACTAGTACAGTGTATATCCACCTTTCGCAGCAATGCAGGCTGCTATTCTCCCATGGAGACGATCGTAGAGATGCTGGATGTAGTCCTGTGGATCGGCTTGCCATGCCATTTCCACCTGGCGCCTCAGTTGGACCAGCGTTCGTGCTGGACGTGCAGACCGCGTGAGACGACGCTTCATCCAGTCCCAAACATGCTCAATGGGGGACAGATCCGGAGATCTTGCTGGCCAGGGTAGTTGACTTACACCTTCTAGAGCACGTTGGGTGGCATGGGATACATGCGGACGTGCATTGTCCTGTTGGAACAGCAAGTTCCCTTGCCGGTCTAGGAATTGTAGAACGATGGGTTCGATGACGGTTTGGATGTACCGCGCACTATTCAGTGTCCCCTCGACGATCACCAGAGGTGTACGGCCAGTGTAGGAGATCGCTCCCCACACCATGATGCCGGGTGTTGGCCCTGTGTGCCTCGGTCGTATGCAGTCCTGATTGTGGCGCTCACCTGCACGGCGCCAAACACGCATACGACCATCATTGGCACCAAGGCAGAAGCGACTCTCATCGCTGAAGACGACACGTCTCCATTCGTCCCTCCATTCACGCCTGTCGCGACACCACTGGAGGCGGGCTGCACGATGTTGGGGCGTGAGCGGAAGACGGCCTAACGGTGTGCGGGACCGTAGCCCAGCTTGATGGAGACGGTTGCGAATGGTCCTCGCCGATACCCCAGGAGCAACAGTGTCCCTAATTTGCTGGGAAGTGGCGGTGCGGTCCCCTACGGCACTGCGTAGGATCCTACGGTCTTGGCGTGCATCCGTGCGTCGCTGAAGTCCGGTCCCATGTCGACGGGCACGTGCACCTTCCGCCGACCACTGGCGACAACATCGATGTACTGTGGAGACCTCACGCCCCACGTGTTGAGCAATTCGGCGGTACGTCCACCCGGCCTCCCGCATGCCCACTATACGCCCTCGCTCAAAGTCTCTCAACTGCACATACGGTTCACGTCTACGCTCTCGCGGCATGCTACCAGTGTTAAAGACTGCGATGGAGCTCCGTATGCCACGGCAAACTGGCTGACACTGACGGCGGCGGTGCACAAATGCTGCGCAGCTAGCGCTATTCGACGGCCAACACCGCGGTTCCTGGTGTGTCCGCTGTGCCGTGCGTGTGATCATTGCTTGTACAACCCTCTCGCAGTGTCCAGAGCAAGTATGGTGCGTCTGACACACCGGTGTCAATGTGTTCTTTTTTCCATTTCCAGCAGTGTATATATAAGATCATGACGTAATTCTTAAGTCGTCACACGTCATAAAAATAGCGGCAACACCCTGTACCTCTCCTCACCCTGCCTCTTTGAAGGATGAGGATTAAGTATCCTGTAAGTGTGAGGTGTTATTATGGAGCTGTACAATATAGGAAGAGGATGTGTCTATCTCTTAATAACAAACTACGTCACCTGAGCTCTATTTTTCAACAACAGTATTATGTGACACCTGCGGAGACCACATCGATTCAGATATGGAATTTCTCTAATTATCCCACATTTTACGTATTTTTCACCAATTTCCCACAATGTTCCTGTTTTATAACTGGATGTATTCTGGAACTGGGTAGCGTAGGGAGAGAGGTTGTAGCCTCTGTCTACTTGTTTATAACTATGTTATGCCACATCAAATGGGTTCTATTTGTTAATAACAGTTTTGTATTACATGGAGCCACCAGAGACTACACCAAGGCAGATTTATAATTACTCTTATTATTCTATTTTATACCACAAATCCCCAGTTTTACCTATTTTCACCCTTTTCCGTATTTTCTTTTGTCCAATTACACAGGATATAGCTCTTCCCAACATCGCAACGACGTAATGATGCTCTCAGACAAAAACAATGCAGTATGGGCGTTAATTAGCCCCCTCTCATATTTCTATCTTACTCTGAGTAATTCGATTTTCCTCTCTAATTGCATGCGTTCAAAAGTTGCTATTCCTTCACACGCGGACTTCCCACGCAGTGTCTCCGGTCACCCGGGTGGTCCGGTGACAGGCGGGCTCTGCTGATATTGAAAGGGTTAAGCCGACGGGTGTGAGGGAGTCGACTGAATGCTTTCCAGACGCCAACATGGTCATAATAGCGGCGGAGACATGGCCGCAGGGGCCTGAAGGAACAGCTGGGCTAGAGGTTCCGTTACTTCTCAGAAACTTAGCGAAAACACTTTCTGGCGGGCTACCAGCGAGGCGTGGGAATGACTTGTGTACCCAGGCAGTCTTGGCGGGCAAATTCGAGCGTTTTCTGCAAAATCGTAACTGTGATTGGCTTGCTCACTGGTCAACATCACCGTGACGTAGCACAATTGGCGCAGAAATTGGCGCCAAGAATCTCCATTGGTGGAATGGTAGTGCTTCAGCAATGCAGTGGAATTTTCCGCCGGTTTTCGAGTTGCTGATTGGAACGTTTAACCACAGCCACTGTCGTGGGGGCGAGAATGTTGTGTACTCGGTTTGTACAGGTGCTCTTGTGAGAGTTGGCTCTCGCCTTTCGGTCGGAGTAGGTTACAAGACTCAGATCAGAATATAGTAGTGATGAGGAGTAGGCTGAATATCAGGACACTAGCCAGGAAGAATCAATACGCTAAGAAGTGGGATATGGAAGTTCTAAGGAATGACGAGATACGTTTGAAGTTCTCTAACGCTATAGATACAGCAATAAGGAATAGCGCAGTAGGCAACACAGTTGAAGAGGGCCATCACAGAAGTTGGGAAGGAAAACATAGGTACAAAGAAGGTAGCTGCGAAGAAACCATGGGTAACAAAAGAAATACTTCAGTTGATTGATGAAAGGAGGAAGTACAAACATGTTCTGGGAAAATCAGGAATACAGAAATACAAGTCCTGAGGAATGAAATAAATAGGAAGTGCAGGGAAGCTAAGACGAAGTGGCTGCAGGAAAAATGTGAAGACATCGAAAAAGATATGATTGTCGGAAGGACAGACTCAGCATACAGGAAAGTCAAAACAACCTTTGGTGACATTAAAAGCAACGGTGGTAACATTAAGAATGCAACGGGAATTCCACTGTTAAATGCAGAGGAGAGAGCAGATAAGCGGAAAGAATACATTGAAAGCCTCTATGAGGGTGAAGATTTGTCTGCTGTGATAGAAGAAGAAACAGGAGTCGATTTAGAAGAGATAGGGGATACAGTATTAAAATCGGAACTTAAAAGAGCTTTGGAGGACTTACGGTCAAATAAGGCAGACGGGATAGATAACATTCCATCAGAATTTCTAAAATCATTCGGGGAAGTGGCAACAAAACGACTGTTCACGTTGGTGTGTAGAATATATGAGACTGGCAACATACCATCTGACTTTCGGAAAAGCATCATCCACACAATTCCGAAGACGGCAAGAGCTGACAAGTGCGAGAATTATCGCACAATGAGCTTAACAGCTCACGCATCGAAGCTGCTTACAAGAATAATATACAGAAGAATGAAAAGAAAATTGAGAATGCGCTAGGTGACGTCAGTTTGGCTTTAGGAAAAGTAAAGGCACGAGAGAGGCAATTCTTGTTAAAATCAATCACTGTACCGTCAGTGATTGTGTGGCGAGCCTTTTCGTCTCCCTCAGAGGCGCATTTGTACTGATAGGAAGTCTTTAATCTGGAACAAGCAGACCAGGATAATTTGTTTCGGTCTATACTCGCGACATTATCATCACCACGACGGGACGTCGCAGCAACCAGCCATCGATTCCAGTACGCCAGATCGTGTTGTTGCAGTGAAGATGACAGCTTGGTAATGTATGTTCGCAGCACCGGCAGCTTAGGGAGTTTTGCTAGGTGATAATCAGAGCTCAGCAGAGCGCCCCTGTTCGTCTTTTCATTGTCTGAGTTCTCACTACTGTAGCAGCAATTAATGTTGGGTTGGCTGTGTGTTTCTCTTAAGATTTGAGTGGCAAGGAATTGGCTCCACATACCAGTTCGTCATAAATGTCACAATCTAGTTTACGGACAATTTCACTTTCACAACATTTATTTGAGTATCGAATTTGATGTACTACAAATGTTTCATGCGTTATGTTTATTATTTTGAGTTAGGCATAATAAATCTAATTGTTATTTTGGGCAGAACTTTCATTCTGTTAATTGGTAGAGCAAACCTTTCATTTCTCACCACATTAATGAAATTTTTCTTTATTTAATTAATTTCTAACAAATTACATTATTGCAGGTGCCAAACTCTTTTCTACTCCACTTGCAAGGTCGATTACAGACAGTTCACGTTTCTTCTTAATCCACGTGCAACAGCAAAAGTTGGAGTTAGAGCAAGGGAGGGCTCAGAGCATCATTTACACATGAAAATTCTAGAAGAATTTCGTGTTAAATACACTGCTAGCCCCGGAATCTCGCAAGCACACTTTCTCAAATTCATCTGTTCTGGTTGTGACACATTGGAGCTGGACAACATAGGGTTAGGTTGCATCCCAGAAGTATGTTACTTGAGATCTATTTCTTTTACAACTGTTTAATATTCCGTCCTTATAACCACTAGCAGAAGCCTCACTGAAACAGATGCGTCAGTAATCTCATTCACGTACATTTTATAATTTTTTCCGAATTTTAGGCAGTTTTACACATTGTAGCCAATGATGTGAGTTATGTATGAACGTGGTGTCAACATCGCCCCTCATGGGACAAAATTTCACATCACATACATCACGTCACGTCATCACATCATATCACAATGGCGCACTGTGTTATGGCACGGTGTGATGCGTTGCTTAGAAGTCTTGAATATGTCATTCGAGAACAGTGCAGCATGTTGCCGATTTATTTATCATTGCTAAGACACCACTCCATTACTAGTGTTGGACGTCATAGTGTTAGGAATGAAAACATTCGTACAAATAGTGACGTCATAGAGAATTCTACACTCAGTATCGATTTCTAGCCAGAGTTGCTGTATATAAGACAAATACCACTACATTACTAGATTATGGGACGTAACATTAACATTTTGATGCTTAGAGCTAAAGTTCCTGTATGTGTGTAACACAACGCTACAAAATACAACTCTAGAGACATGAGAAACGAGAATGAATTTTCCCACGGGGGAATTCATCCCTCAGACTCGGTTGTGTTGGCATGTAGCCGAGAACGCTGATTTTTGAGGTCACACTGCACACCAGCTGCCAAAAAGGTTTCGGTATAGTCCTCTCAGGTCTGGCGCCAGACATTGGTGCTACACCAGTTCTGGCCGAGAGATCTTCTCCCCAAGTTAATAACGGCAAGCAGATCACGACGTGTCGATGAAAATATGTAAGTCTGGCACACGCTTAGATAACGGACAACTAGCCCCAGCATTCGCCTATCGAAGGAGTCAAGCGAGATCCTGGTAAGTTATGCTACTCATTGTGCGATTGTGACCTCCAGTTAGCGAATAACAGAGCTCCACATGTTTTCCAGACATTACAACAGGCCATCTCACCAGGCGAGACAGAGAGATTTGTACAGTGTATGTGTAATCGATTCCACTCTTGCGGCTGGCACAGAAGGTGCTCACTGGGTCAGTGAGAGGGTATCCCGCCACAGGAAAAGCGTGTAGTAATTCACCGGCAGACAAACGTTGTCAACAGTTGAAACACCAAGCACTGCCCTCGCCACTCCCCCCCCCCCCCCCCCAAAAAAAAAAAATTCCTTTTTGGACCACCTAGGAGAATAAGTCGCAACTCGCAGTCTCTTACACGGACACCAGAGGAAATCTACCTAAGTGCTTATAGTGTTGTAGCAGTATGAGGTTCGTAGCAGTAAGGTTGTAGCAATATAACCTTCGTAGCAGTGAATCCCTTGTCGCTGCAGCACACTCCTTATTAAGCGGAGGACTTCTCCAATGCACCAATATAATAATGCTGGACTTTTTGCTTGTAAGATAAATCCACATGCTAGTATTATGTGAACTCAAATTGGCCAAAGATCTTTCTCGTTAAAAACAGTACTGAGGAAAGCTCGTTCAAATGGCTCTGAGCACTATGGGACTTATCATCTAAGGTCATCAGTCCCCTAGAACTTCGAACTACTTATACCTAACTAACCTAAAGACATCACACACATCCATCCCCGCGGCAGATTCGAACCTGCGACCGTAACAGTCGCTCGGTTCCGGCCTGAACCGCCTAGAACCGAAACTCAGGAAAGATATAGATAGTCAGCGAAACATAAAGGTAAGTAGAACTTGTACGGTTAGATGCTCTCCTCTCTGTAGCTCTCCTTTTTGGTAGTGGCTTACTGTGTGTGCGGCTTGACAAGAGAGATACCGAATTCACATGATTCCCTTATAAGCAATAAGCAGCCCAGAGTCCGCATAAACATTTAATAAAACACTGAAAATCTGTGTCTAATTTGGAAGTAGAAGTGTTCTTGAGATAATGAAATCCCACATCCATTAAACCAAAACAATAAGTGTCTCAACCTGTAAGTCAAACCTCTCATTTTGCCATTTTTTTTTTTTTCATCAGTCTACTGACTGGTTTGATGCGGCCCGCCACGAATTCCTTTCCTCTGCCAACCTCTTCATCTAAGAGTAGCACTTGCAACCTACGTTCTCAATTATTTGCTTGACGTATTCCAATCTCTGTCTTCCCCTACAGTTTTTGCCCTCTACAGCTCCCTCTAGTACCATGGAAGTCATTCCCTCAAGTCTTAGCAGATGTCCTATCATCCTGTCCCTTCTCCTTATCAGTGTTTTCCACACATTCCTTTCCTCTCCGGCTCTGCGTAGAACCTCCTCATTCCTTACCTTATCAGTCCAACTGATTTTCAACATTCGTCTATAGCACCACATCTCAAATGCTTCGATTCTCTTCTGTTCCGGTTTCCCACAGTCCATGTTTTACTACCATACTATGCTGTACTCCAGACGTACATCCTCAGAAATTTCTTCCTCAAATTAAGGCCGGTATTTGGTATTAGTAGACTTCTCTTGGCCAGAAATGCCTTTTTTGCCATAGCGAGTCTGCTTTTGATGTCCTCTTTGCTCCGTCCGTCATTGGTTATTTTACTGCCTAGGTAGCAGAATTCCTTAACTTCATTGACTTCGTGACCATCAATCCTGATGTTAAGTTTCTCGCTGTTCTCATTTCTGCTACTTCTCATTACCTTCGTCTTTCTCCGATTTACTCTCAAACCATACTGTGTACTCATTAGACTGTTCATTCCGTTCAGCAGATCATTTAATTCTTCTTCACTTTCACTCAGGATAGCAATGTCATCAGCGAATCGTATCATTGATATCCTTTCACGTTGTATTTTAATTTCGCTCCTGAACCTTTCTTTTATTTCCATCATTGCTTCCTCGATGCACAGATTGAAGAGTAGCGGCGAAAGGCTACAGCCTTGTCTTACACCCTTCTTAATACGAGCTTTTCGTTCTTGATCGTCCACTCTTATTATTCCCTCTTGGTTGTTGTACATATTGTATATGACCCGTCTCTCCCTATAGCTTACCCCTACTTTTTTCAGAATCTCGAACAGCTCGCACTTGTCAGCTCTTGCCGTCTTCGGAATTGTGTGGATGATGCTTTTCCGAAAGTCAGATGGTATGTCGCCAGACTCATATATTCTACACACCAACGTGAATAGTCGTTTTGTTGCCACTTCCCCTAATGATTTTACAAATTCTGATGGAATGTTATCTATCCCGTCTGCCTTATTTGACCGTAAGTCCTCCAAAGCTCTTTTAAATTCCGATTGTAATACTGTATCCCCTATCTCTTCTAAATCGACTCCTGTTTCTTCTTCTATCACTTCAGACAAATCTTCACCATCATAGAGGCTTTCAATGTATTCTTTCCACCTATCTGCTCTCTCCTCTGCATTTACCAGTGGAATTCCCGTTACACTCTTAATGTTACCAAAGGTTGTTTTGACCTTCCTGTTTGCTGAGTCTGTGTTCCGACAATCATATCTTTTCGATGTCTTCACATTTTTCCTGCAGCCATTTCGTCTTAGCCTCCCTGCACTTCCTATTTATTTCATTCCTCAGTGACTTGTATTTCTGTATTCCTGATTTTCCCGGAACATGTTTGTACTTACTCCTTTCATCAATCAACTGAAGTATTTCTTCTGTTACCCATGGTTTCTTTGCAGCTACCGTCTTTATACCTATGTTTTCATTCCCAACTTCTGTGATGGCCCTTTTTAGAGGTGTCCATTCCTCTTCAACTGTACTGCCTACTACGCTATTCCTTATTGCTGTATCTATAGAGTTAGAGAACTTCAAACGTATCTCGTCATTCCTTAGAACTTCCGTATCCCACTTCTTTGCGTATTGATTCTTCCTGACTAATGTCTTGAACTTCAGCCTACTCTTCATCACTACTATATTGTGATCTGAGTCTATATCTGCCCCTGGGTACGCCTTACAATCCAATACCTGATTTCGGAATCTCTGTCTGACCATGATGTAATCTAATTGGAATCTTCCCATATCTCCCGGCCTTTTCCAAGTATACCTCCTCCTCTTGTGATTCTTGAACAGGGTAGTCGCTATTACTAGCTGAAACTTGTTACAGAACTCAATTAGTCTTTCTCCTCTTTCATTCCTTGTCCCAAGCCCATATTCTCCTGTAACCTTTTCTTCTACTCCTTCCCCTACAACTGCATTCCAGTCGTACGTATGTACGTGATAGATAACTATTGATTCGGGGACCCTCGTAGGTTATACCATATTCCCATCTGCGTTATGCAGTGGTATCGTAAAAGATCTGGAAGAGTGATGTTTCCACCAGCCATAGCTGTGAGGGCGTAAGAAATCTAGTTTCAAAGACTTAATTCTGTAGGAAGGAACATGGGCAGGTTAGATGGTTTCAGTCATCCGGCGGAGTAATTCTGAATTACAGCGTCATATTTATAGAAAGTAGCTTTGTTTCTTTGTGTAATCGAACATTACGTTAAAACTATAGGCATACAGCGAGTAACTTTGTACAACATCATAGATCATGACTGCCTTTCTTCCAAATACAGTTTCGAGGTATTCATTCTGTCACTGGCGAATAATCTGTTACAGCGAGTCTTTAACAACACGTAAATATCCACAAAAATAAAGCACTCATATACTTGAATTTTAGGGGTCATGAAAGGCGTTGTAATCAATGCCATCTAAGCTAGTATATCTTCCTCAATACTTGTAGGATGATCTTAGGATTGCTGATAAGATAATTTTGATACACTATGTCATCAAATGTATCCGGACACTTGGCTGAAAATGATTTATCTGTGGTTACCTCCTCAGAATGGGTTGCTAGGGTGTCCCATAGTTAGTATCTGATAGACGTTTGGTCTAGTTCCTTGCAGAGCTATGTGAATACAGCTACGTTTGATATGAAAAAGAATGTGTATAGGGTGAAGCGCTGGACAGACACTGTTGGTAATTCTTCTATTAAATTTCTAATCAATCATATCTCATGTCATCTCCACAGTTTTAACATTGTGCTGATGCATAGCACCACCACTCTTTCATGAACATGTACAAGACCCGGTCAACTAATACCAAGTCATGGGCCTGGGGTTTGTGTCTGACTTTAAAAGTAGACCTGCAACTCATGAAGGAACCAAATGATGCCCATAAGAATTGCGCTACTACGGCCAATGTCGGGAGTACTTGGGCAGAATCTGTAAGTCTGGGTAGGTGTTTACATATGTGGCCTGCTGGACGATGTCGAAAGCCCATGCCAGGTTCCTGTTGACACCTGTCCAAAATGCTTGTAGCAGTCTCATAGAGTTGTAACTGCTGCGCGACATATGCCATTCGTAACAACAATTCCTAGGCATTCCAAATTACCAATGAGCTATAAACGTGCTACTTATCTTCCCATTGCATGACACTGATAAACATTAACAACCAACTTGTCCACATTCATGTACCAATGTCAACAACACGAGATCAGCAACTATGACTGAAATGGGCACTTGACCATCGGCACTGGAACGTGGAGCAGTGACGGAGCATTGTATGGTCTGATGAATCCCGATACCTCTCTCACCACGCCGATGCTAGGACCAGTATGCTTCGCCTTCCAGGTGAGCAGTTCCTTGATACCTGTACTGCAGGATGGAGACAAGCTGGTGGCGGTTCTATTAAGGTCTCGCGAACATTCACGTCTAGGGCACCATGATGTCTTATGAGTGTTATAAACTGATTGCAGACGACGTGCCCGATTTCATTATGGTTATGTCCCCCATGAACCATGGACCTTGCCGTTGGTGGGGAGGCTTGCATGCATCAACGATACAGATAGCGGTACCGTGGGTGCAACCGCAACGGAGGGGTATCTGTTGAGAGGCCAGACAAACGTGTGGTTCCTGAAGAGGGCCAGCAACCTTTTCAGTAGTTGCAGGGGCAACAGTCTGGATGATTGACTGATCTGGCCTTGTAACAATAACCAAAACGGCCTTGCTCTGCTGGTACTACGAAAGGCTGAAAGCAAGGGGAAACTACAGCTGTAATTTTTCCCGAGGGCATGCAGCTTTACTGTATGATTAAATGATGATGGCATCCTCTTGGGTAAAATATTCCGTAGGTAAAACAGTCTTCCATTCGGATCTCCGGGCGGGGACTACTCAAGAGCATGTCGTTATTAGGAGAAAGGAAACTGGCGTACCACGGATCGGAGCGTGGAATGTCAGATCACTTAATTGGGCAGGTAGGTTAGAAAATTTAAAAAGGGAAATGGATAGGTTAAAGTTAGATATCGTGGGAATCAGTGAAGTTCGGTGGCAGGAGGAACAAGACTTCTGGTCAGGTGACTACAGGGTTATAAACACAAAATCAAATAGGGGTAATGCAGGAGTAGGTTTAATAATGAATAGAAAAAGAGGAATGCGGGTAAGATACTACAAACAACATAGTGAACGCATCATTGTGGCCAAGATAGATACGAAGCCCACACCTACTACAGTAATACAAGTTTATATGCCAACTAGCTCTGCAGATGACGAAGAAATTGAAGAAATGTATGATGAAATAAAAGAAATTATTCTGATAGTGAAGGGTGATGATAATCTAATAGTCATGGGTGACTGGAATTCGGTAGTAGGAAAAGGCAGAGAAGGAAAAGTAGTAGGTGAATATGGATTGGGGAAAAGAAATGAAAGAGGAAGCAGCCTGGTAGAATTTTGCACAGAGCACAACTTAATCATAGCTAACACTTGGTTCAAGAATCATAAAAGAAGGCTGTATACATGGAAGAAGCCTGGAGATACTGACAGGTTTCACATAGAGTATATAATGGTAATACAGAGTTTTAGGAACCTGGTTTTAAATTGTAAGACATTTCCAGGGGCAGATGTGGACTCTGACCACAATCTATTGGTTATGACCTGTAGATTAAAACTGAAGAAACTGCAAAAAGGTGGGAATTTAAGGAGATGGGACCTGGATAAATTGAAAGAACCAGAGGTTGTACAGAGTTTCAGCGAGAGCATAAGGGAACAATTGACAGGAATGGGGGAAAGAAATACAGTAGAAGAAGAATGGGTAGCTTTGAGGGATGAAGTAGTGAAGGCAGCAGAGGATCAAGTAGGTAAAAAGACGAGGGCTAGTAGAAATCCTTGGGTAACAGATGAAATATTGAATTTAATTGATGAAAGGAGAAAATATAAAAATGCAGAAAATGAAGCAGGCAAAAAGGAATACAAACGTCTCAAAAATGAGATCGACAGGAAGTGCAAAATGGCTAAGCAGGGATGTCTAGAGGACAAATCTAAGGATGTAGAGGCTTATCTCACTAGGGGTAAGATAGATACTGCCTAGAGGAAAATTAAAGAGACCTTTGGAGATAAGAGAACCACTTGTATGAACATCAAGAGCTCAGATGGAAACCCAGTTCTAAGTAAAGAAGGGAAAGCAGAAAGGTGGAAGCAGTATATAGAGGGTCTATACAAGGGCGATGTACTTGAGGACAATATTATGGAAATGGAAGAGGAAGTAGGTGAAGATGAAATGGGAGATACAATACTGCGTGAATAGTTTGACAGAGCACTGAAAGACCTGAGTCGAAACAAGGCCCCGGGAGTAGACAATATTCCATTGGAACTACTGATAGCCTTGGGAGAGGCAGTCCTGACAAAACTCTACCATCTGGTGAGCAAGATGTATGAGACAGGCGAAATTCCCTCAGACTTCAAGAAGAATATAATAATGGAGAGTTGCATCAAACCAGTCTCAGGCCTGAAGACCACAACAACAACAAAGGGCGGACATAGACATCGTCGTTCTACAAGAAGTGTACATCGACGAATTTCCCATCATGCGCAGCTACAAAGCCTGAGCATTACGTGCCCTCAAAACTGGCAGCGGCATCACAAAACTTGTTATGGAAGGCATCACGGTAGGGGATATCTTGTACCATTCGCTATATCTATGTATTGTCGAGTTCAGACGGAAAGGAAGAGCGTTCCCGCTTCTGCACCGAGGATATTTCCTGGCTGTTACAATGATGGCACGACTATTTTATGCTAGGCGGCGGTTTTAGTTGTGTACTTGCACCGAACGGTCACTTCTCTCGCTGCACCCAGTGCCCAGAACTACGAATTTTGACACAGAATATGCATTTCTTTGACTTATGGGACCTTTCCCATGTCCTCCATCCCTGATACACCCATGTAACGAATCATTGCGATAGTCACCTCAATCCACTGTATCCTGGTCAGCCACATCATTATCAATATCCACCTAATAACCGGTATATCTGCCTTTGACAACGATAACAATAGCGATGTGTCGTCGCGTGGAAGCAGTGACGCCTTGGTAGGTCGCTGGAGGAAGTTGGCACCACATCTGCACACACAGGTCATTTAATTCTCGTAAATTCCGCGGAGGGGCCTATGAACTCTGACATATTGGTTCACATTCTAGATGTGTTCGACCGGCTTCAGATCTAGCGAGTTGAAAAGCCGTCACATCAGCTGAAACTCGCCACTGTGTAGCTCGAAACTATCTATCACTCTCCTGGCCTTGTCGCATGGAGCAAAATCATGTTGAAAAATGCCACAGCCGTCAGAGGACATTGTTGTTGTTGTGGTCTTCAGTCCTGAGACTGGTTTGATGCAGTTCTCCATGCTACTCTATCATGTGCAAGCTTCTTCATCTCCCAGTACCTACTGCAACCTACATCCTCATGAATCTGCTTAGTGTATTCATCTCTTGGTCTCCCTCTACGATTTTTACCCTCCACGCTGCCATCCAATACAAAATTGGTGATCCCTTGATGCCTCAGAACATGTCCTACTAACCGATCCCTTCTTCTGGTCAAGTTGTACCACAAACTTCTCTTCTCCCCAGTCCTATTCAATACTTCCTCATTAGTTATGTGATCCACCCATCTAATCTTCAGCATTCTTCTGTAGCACCACATTTCAAAAGCTTCTATTCTCTTCTTGTCCAAACTATTTATCGTCCATGTTTCACTTCCATACATGGCTACACTCCATATAAATAGTTTCAGAAACGGCTTCCTGACACTAAAATCTATGCTCGATGTTAACAAATTTCTCTTCTTCAGAAACGCTTTCCTTGCCATTGCCAGTCTACATTTTAGATCCTCTCTACTTCGACTATCATCAGTTATTTTGCTCCCCAAATAGCAAAACTCCTTTACTTCTTTAAGTGTCTCATTTCCTAATCTAATATCTTCAGCATCACTCGACTTAATTCGACTACATTCCATTATCCTCGTTTTGCTTTTGTTGATGTTCATCTTATACCCTCCATTCAAGACACTATCCATTCCGTTCAACTGCTCTTCCAAGTCCTCCTGTCTCTGACAGAATTACGATATCATCGGCAAACCTCAATGTTTTTATTTCATCTCCATGGATTTTAATACCTACTCCGAATTTTTCTTTTGTTTCCTTCACTGCTTGCTCAATATACATTTTGAATAACATCGGGGAGAGACTAGAACCCTGTCTCACTCCCTTCCCAACCACTGCTTCCCTTTCATGTCCCTCGACTCTTATAACTGACATATAGTTTCTGTACAAATTGTAAATAGCCTTGCTCACTAGATGGTAGAGTTTTGTCAGGACTGGCTCTCCCAAGGCTGTCAGTAGTTCCAATGGAATATTGTCTACTCCCGGGGTCTTGTTTCGACTCAGGTCTTTCAGTGCTCTGTCAAACTCTTCACACGGTATTGTATCTCCCATTTCACCTTCACCTACATCCTCTTCCATTTCCATAATATTGTCCTAAAGTACATCGCCCTTGTATAGACCCTCTATATACTGCTTCCACCTTTCTGCTTTCCCTTCTTTACTTAGAACTGGGTTTCCATCTGAGCTCTTGATGTTCATACAAGCGGTTCTCTTATCTCCAAAGGTCTCTTTAATTTTCCTCTAGGCAGTATCTATCTTACCCCTAGTGAGATAAGCCTCTACATCCTTAGATTTGTCCTCTAGCCATCCCTGCGTAGCCATTTTGCACTTCCTGTCGATCTCATTTTTGAGACGTTTGTATTCGTTTTTGTCTGCTTCATTTTCTGCATTTTTACATTTTCTTCTTTCATCAATTAAATTCATTATTTCTTTTGTCACGCAAGGTTTTCTACTATCCCTCGTCTTTTTACCTACTTGATCGACTGCTGCTTTCACTACTTCATCCCTCAACGCTACCCGTTCTTCTTCTACTGTATTGCTTTCCCCCATTCTTGTGAATCGTTCCCTTATTCTGTACCTAAACCTCTGGTTTAGTCAGTTTATCAAGGTCTCATCACCTTAAATTCTCACCCTTTTACAGTTTCTTCAGTTTTAATCTACCAAGAGATTGTGGTCAGAGTCCACATGTGCCCCTGGAAATGTCTTAAATTTATAACCAGGTTCCTAAATATCTGTCTCACCATTATATACTCTATGTGAAACCTGTCAGTGTCTCCAGGCTTCTTCCATGTATACAACGGCAAGGTCTATGGATCTGGGTAAGGTTCGCCGTTTATAGGACAAATTTAAGGAAATACATCTTTTTTTGTGGCAGGCCAATATGCTTGTCTTCGTTCCTATTTCTATATCTCTATCGCACATGGAAGCTTATGTCATCTGCATTTGTATTGCCACATTGTGTGGCTCTGTCGTGTCTGCCGGCGTTGGCTATAGTCCTAACTTAAAGGGGCGCCCGCCTACCGTATTGCTTGTTGCTACCGTTAGCGGACGACCACAGTCAGCCCATTCTGCTTGGGACAAGTTTTCTTTCGGCTCGGTGTTGCCAACCCAATCCATCTGTGTTGTCTTTTCTAGTACCGTAGATTGGTGATGGACTGACGGTAGCTCTGCGTTATCGAGCTCTTCAGGGCTATTCTACTGACGATATCGTAGTGTTCTGGCTCCAAGGTCTCCACTCCCTCTGTTACGTAACGCGCTTCTTGTCCCATTGTTGATAGTCGCCCTTCGTACTTAGCTTCTTTTAGTCTTGCTTAGAGCTCTTCTATTCCCGAATCACCGCAGCACATCTTCATTGGTTACTCAACCTACCTACAATGGAGAGCTAAACAAACTGGTACACCTGCGTAAAATCGTGTAAGATCTCCGCGAGCATGCAGAAGTGCCGCAACACGACGTGGCATAGAGTTCACTAATGTCTGAAGTGGTAATGAAGGGAACTGAGACCATGAATCCTGCCGGACTGTCCACTCTGAAGCAATTCTGGACGTATGGGGTTTTGCATTGTCCTGCTGGAATTGCCCACGTCAGTTGGAATGCACAATGGACGTGAATGGATGCAGGTGATCAGACAGGATGTTTACGTACGTGCCACCTGTTAGAGTCGTATCTAGACGTACCAGGGGTCCCATACCACTCTACCTGCACACGCCCCACACTGATACTGAGCCTCCACCAGCCTCTACCAACCTCCCCAGCAGGGTCCAGTGATTCTTTTGGTTGTCTCCATACTGGTGCACGTCCGTCCGCTCGATACAATTTGAAACGGGATTCGTCCGATCAGGCATTAAGTTACCAGTCATCAAAAGTCCAATGTCTGTGTTGACTTGCCCAGGCGAGGCGTAAAGCTTTGTGTCGCGAAGTTATCAAGGGTATACAAGTAGGCCTTTGGCTCTGAAAGCCCATAGTGATGATGTTTCGTCGAATAGTTGGCACGCTGACACTCGTTAATGGCCCAGAATTGAAATCTGCAGCAGTCAGTTGTAAGCTCTCAGGAAAATCCAACACCTTCCATGAAAACCCTGACATCATAAGCAAATCCAGTAGTATGTGACATAGCTCCGAATAAATCGTGACATTAAACTAACCAAAGTAATACGAGTAACGAGTGAGCAAATGAAATACCACAGACTAACACTAGAATGTCTAAATGCATGTCATACCTTCCCACCGTGAGACAGACGCAGTTCCGAGGGGAGAAACGAGAACAGAAGCCGAGAGCAGAACCGTGTTAAGCTACAAGGCCCTACGATAAGGGACGGACTGGACACCTACGTCGCCAGCTAACCACTAGGGCCACACCACCCGCAAGTTTTAGCGTGAGCCTTTTTCGCGTCTCTGTTACGTTAGAACCACCCCCCAGCCCATGGTAAAAGCTACAGCCCTCCAGAAGAACAGCATAGATCTTACGATAAAACTAAAAGGACCACACCAGCTGCAAGTTTTAGCGTGAGACTTTTTCGCGTCTCTGTTACGTTGCAAACTTTAAAAACATTGCCCCACCACGAAAAGTATAACGTTTCTCATTGGATAGACAGAATTTCTAGGCGGAGCTTAAGGTTAACATTGAGACGCTGATTGGTCAGATGAAAACACAGCCTGATAGTTCTTTTTAAACCAACTCCGGCAAATTGTAGTAATGAGAAGTTAGGAGAAGCAGTTAGTTCGGAGACGGCGAGCTGGTTGGCTGCTGCGCCGGCCACTGCCGCCCTGACGCTGCCTAAACACCGACAAGGTAACGAACGCACGCGATGGCGCATTTTTGAGCGCATAAGGCTTCACTCAGAACTGCAGAAGTCTCATCTGTTACACCCCCTTGTTGCGTAATACTAGTGTTGATCGTAAATTAAAGCTCATGGTGTTCACATTTGCCACTTGAACTAAAAATCTGAAACGCGATGATTTCTCTGTTATATAATTTTTTAGAATCCACATCAGCCACTGTAATTTACGACAAGTTAGATAAGTAATAAAAAAATAATTGAGGGTCACTGTAGACCATTTTGATAGTTTTCTCTCTTGTGGAACTTAATTTAAACCTAGATTATAGATGTGATATGGCATAGGTCATCCTTCCATCCATTGTAGAACTTGTAAATCCATTCAGGGAATATTCGTTCACATTTTTGTTGAACGTAGTTGGTTTTTACCATCCTGTATTAAAACACTTCCTTCTATCAATAGTGCAATTTATAAACAATGTTTTGTGAGCTGAATAAAATTTCCAATGGTAAACTTAACTGCTTTTTCGACGTAATTTTACCAGCTAACTAAAAATAAGAAACCCTTGAACCCCTTCCACTAAATTTAGTTAGTATTAAGATTCTTTTACAGGGAGTGCAGTGGAGCTGACGCTGAAACCATTAAGTATTTGGTCATATCATCGCTAGTCTCACTGGACTCTTCTGAATTCTACATGTCATGTGTGGTCTGGCGTATCCTTGCCAGCAACAGGTCCCAGGTTCAAACTAGTCAATTCCCTAAAAAACACGCTCAGAGCGTCGCTGCGCGAAAGTGGTAGGAAGACACGATACAGAACAAACAGACACCACCCAGAACGTTAGAAATAACATCGGCAGGGGTAGATTACAAACGTGTGTCACACTTCTTTCAACCGATGCCAGTATTTCGTGTTCTCTCACTTCTACTAGTAAAGTCTCATTTCTGTCCAAGCAGTATACTGAAAAAATATTATTCCATTATTTTGCTAAAAAATTGAAATTAAAAGTAAACAACATCTTAATGAAATGTTTGCTCTTTTTTTTCTTCATGTTATAATTTTTACACCCTTTATTCAATTTCCATTAACGAACTTGGCGACTGCATAGAGATGAAAACATGACCAAACGACATCTAGTATTTTCTGGAAGCTGAACACAGAATGTGTACATTAATAGTCTTTAATACTAGCTATTGACCATGGAACTAATAAAAACAGTTTCAAAAATTAATGAACATTTATTTCTTGACCTAGTAAAGACTCAATGAAAGTCATTACTTTACGTTTTGGAATTACAAATTCCTTTACACCAATAAAACGTATCCGTACGACAACGCCTACTCGCACAGGAGAAGCGTCTTCGTCCTCCACCACCACCCTCACATCGGCTAACCAATCTTCTTCTGGCATTAGTTCCTCAATCCACCGGAGATCTGAATCTGAATAATCCATCTCGTCAGGGGAAACCTCGAAGAGGTCCAGTTCTTCTGCCAGGTGAGCCTCGATATCCAGTACATATTCCTCGAAATCAATCTCGAGCAAGTCCATTTCCGATCGCCATCTAAAAAACGAAGGCAAAATTGATTTGTTTTAGAAAGATATTGCATGGATAACTATCCTAAAATATATTACCCTTAAACAGTGTCATTCTTGTGTGAAGAGATTTTTCAAACTTATAAAAATTTATGACTGTGTCATGGCACGTCTTTTAAGGAGTACGTATAACATACCAAGTTATCAAAATCATTATAAACAGCAAGCTGGCTTATTTCTAAAACACATTATCTGATGACCTCACACTAAGCGTTTGCAGACTCCAAGTAAACGGTGCGACACTCTGGTATACTACACCATATCGGATGTGCGAATTTGTCATGTACTGCCACAAGCGACATTGAATATATGTTAAAACGATGCTTCTACACAATTTTATGAAGTACGTCGGTCTCTCATGCTGGTAGTTAACTACTACTAAAGAGATTAGCTGCACGTGTATCGTGACACTGCTGGCGTATCTCGAGGACTGCATGTTGCTACCCTATACGATCGTGCTAGCCACATTGATCATTACTTGACGTCTGCTATGGGGACTGAAATCGGCTGTGTTTTAATTTGCTATCATCACCAAGAAGACAGATATTGCCGCGTGTCACACCACAGTGTCAGAGTCAGTTACGGACTGCTTCTACGTCAGTGACGTCACCAGTGAGACGACCAGCCCCACCCTCCCTCTACCTCTGCGCTGTGTCCACCCTGAGCACTGTGGTTAGCGTTCTTACCTGTACCTCCCCTCTCTTTGCAAGCACTGACGAGCTATCATAAACCATTATACGTAATATATATAACTAATCGTAATAGACGTGCGTAGACAAATTCCTGCAGTGACTAAAAATGTATCAAGCATTTTCCGCTTATCAAGTGGTCGACACCGGAAAGTTCGTCTGAGACACACTATACGAAAATGCCATACTTCTTCAGGTGTACTGCTCTGACGTGCTCTGACGTGTTTCCAGCCTGATGGAAAGTATATTATGTGTTCGATGTTTAAATAATCTAGCTTGAGAGATTATGGATGATGGACGATGTACTATTCTATAGAGTTTCTTCTTTGCCATTGCAGCGACTATCGAATTTGTTTCCATTCCAGTAAAGGGTGCTACTTCAAGGCACAGACAACGTCAGTCGTATCAAAGTACAATAACGGTCACGTCCTGTCACACTCCACTGTACCACTTGGCCTGTTATTTCATGCTGTGTGATAGCAGTGTGTCCTTTGATCAAATATAATTGTGGACGTCCATATTGTAGAGAAATATCGCTTATACTTTGAGGTCCATTCCATACCTTCTAGTAAATCTACAGTACTTGTAGAACCAGTCACTATAAAGACGACGTCGGCGGCAGTCCAGACGCACAGTGAGGGCTTCTTCGTCGCTTACACTTCCCGAACGCAAATGCTGGTTTCCGCGAGGAGTTTTCACTTATTACTAGCTTGCGTACCTCCGCAATGTGCCGGCCACGGTGGTCTCGCGGTTCTAGGCGCGCAGTCCAGAACCGTGCGACTGCTACGGTCGCAGGTTTGAATCCTGCCTCGGGCATGGATGTGTGTGATGTCCTTAGGTTAGTTAGGTTTAAGTAGTTCTAAGTTCTAGGGGACTAATGACCACAGCAGTTGAGTCCCATAGTGTTCAGAGCCATTTTGCACCTCCGCAATGTAAGTCATACGTCATGAAAGAATTATGAGCGTTGCTGTCCACGTGGGCAGTACGAGGTGAGTCGTATTAATAGCTGAGGTTGTTGGTGTTGACTGTCCTCCACGCTGATAGAAAAGATCTGGTTGTACGATAATAACTTCACAATCCTAGCTAAACCTATGTTTACAGTTTCATTTGCTGCAAGCATGATCGTGTATTTGATCGGTAAAGATCGATGTTACGGCAACACCTAACAGCACGGTGTGTGAGTACTCTGTCTCGCTTAGTAAATAGTTTAAGGCACTACCATATACGTTATATGCATCGATAACTGAGCGACGATTGTAGAATGCCACGGTAAAGTGTAAATGAAACCAAAACATCCACACCTGAGATACTGCACTTACTACAACGAGTAACTGTCCAACGTCGCTTGCTAAGCATTTAAGATGTATTCGAGTCGTCGTTTTTCAGTCAACAAACGGCGCCAGCAGTTTAGCCGAACTCTAGGAAAAACTGTGAAAGGGCCTAGCTGACCCCGTTGGCGTTGTTATAGACCAGCACTTCCTTCGAAGGCTACAACTAGACATTTAATAATAGATTGACTATGAGCGGTTTAGTTCTTTCACACAAAGACACTGTTTAACCCACGTCTCGGTCACAGAAGTGGCATCCTCAGATTAATCGAGTAAGTATACAAGCACATATAACAGGCACACATCAGTACTTTTTTAAACATGTTTAATGTCGTTACAAGGTATCTTGTATTTACTGTATACAAAACGGGACTCACCACCGATCCGGGTGCGAGGCTGCTATATACAAACTGCGGTGAGTGTAAGGTTTTGTCAGAAACTCTAATGTACAAACATGATTTTGAAGAAATTATTTAAGCTTTTCTATAATAATGCTCGGAATAGCGACCACGTGTAATCTGTTAACCAACACATTTATTTCCACGCTGTCTTCAGCTTCAGATATGCCAGGAGCCGAATCTTATAGGAAACCATTCAGTGTCGTTGGCTACCCGACCTTGGGCTTTGGGACCTATTACGTCAATGTGGTTTTGCTGAGGACAAATATTTTAGCCATGAGTATACCAACCGTCAATGAAAGCTGTATTAGTGCTCGAGCCTCTGCTGACCTTTTTCAATAAGAACAGTCCCTTTCACATTTTATCCAGGATTAGGACTGGCTAACGCACAGGCATGCTCAATATTTTTTGTTTGTTTTCTTTTTATCTTCACGTTTGTTCCTTCCTTCATTATTACTGGAGAAAACCATTATCATATCAAATGGGCCATTGTCTAACTTCAACGTGGAGACGGCCCTGAGACTATGTATTTGGCTATGTTCGTGACGGATACCGGAGGGTTGCTTTATGTCCTTCCTGTGTATGTCAACTTGCTATGTTAGTGACGGATAACAGAGGGTGGCAGTATGTCCTTCCTGCAACCAACACAACCCCCCCCCCCCCCCCCAACCCTGGCTATCTTAGTTACGGATACAGTTTGTCCTTCCTGTAACCACCCCAACCCCCCCCCCCCCCCTTGGTTACGTTAGTGATAGATAATGGAGGGTGGCAGTATCTCCTTCGTGCCTATTTCCCCTGGCTATGTTAGCGACGGATAACGGAGGGTGGCAGTGTGTCCTTCCTGTCGCCACCCCCCTACCCAGGAACAGAAGCAATGTACACCAGCTGTCTGCGTCTAGTGTAAATCTTAATATTGTGCAAATGCTTTCAAATGCCTGCGAGTCGTGATACTAAGCCGGGACATTAGGACCAGGCAGGTTTTTAACTTGGGGGTGTGGAAAACTGGCTGAAAACAACATCCAGACTGGCCAGCATATGGGCCTCGTCGTCAGTCTGCCATATGACGTCCTTAGGTTAGTTAGGCTTAAGTGGTTCGTAGTTCTTGGGGGCTGAAGATGCTGAGTCCCATAGTACACAGAACCTTTTGATCCATGATCTTAATATCGTCTAATGTCACCCCATTCGTTATTGCAATATAGTTTCTTATTTTGTCTAGATATATCTGTCTTTTTTCTTTCTTTTCTGAAGGCCCAGGGCAATGAAATTCTTCTTTTATTTCAATTGTTGCATTTATTGCTTCCTCCTTCATACGTTCTGTTTCCTTTGATTTATTGGAGGGTTTAGTTCCGTACCGTACGCCAACCTTCGTCAGAATTTTTTGGTCCTGTGTCGATGGTTATAAACATTCTACATTTCAGTTGGTATTCTAGCATGTTTCGTGTACTGATTGACCGTACAGTCAGCTAAATTCATTACTTTTTCTCCACTATGCATTTTCTCCATTATTAACAACCAGAGACGCTTGCAGTACGTTTTATGACTTTTTTCTGGGAGCAAAATAAAATCCCTTTGTCTCTTCTTCTATGATTTCGATGCCAGCGTGTAACGTGTATAGATGACCCCTCCCCACTCGCCCAAGACTTATTCCCTTTTCATTCATAATTTTCCCAGCTTCTACATAATCGAACACCAGGATTAATTTGTCAAAAGTGGAGCCATCGTCAGTTTTCAAAAACTGTGCGAACTAGAGCGAGGGATTTTGGTCGTCCCAACAGCTTCCCTCCTTGCTTTACACAATGAAGTCTTGTTGTTGTCATAATGCGTCGAGATTAAAACTTGGTCTTTCAAATCTTGAAATGCATCCTTAAAAAATTTGTGAAACAAGCACTGTGTTTTCTTTGTGGACTATTTTCCTGCTCTTACAGATTCCTTTCTTAAATTGCTAATCTGCTTTGTCATATGGGTAAAAACGTCACTTTGCACCCACGATTCTGCCATCTGCAATTTTTAAACGGTCTCGGCACTCACCCCATTCGGTATTCATGCACAAGCAGTTCGTATAAGCATCACATTTTCTGTTTACCTCGTAGCAGTAACTAATCTACAGAAGGCATACCTTCGCTTTCGTCGTAATTATTTTCATTACCCACCCTATATAGAATTCAAGTAGCTTAGCTCTATGGAAGTATACGGGAACAAAGGCTACTGGCGAGGGCACTGCCACACTGACGGTGGCAGCTCTTCCGCAGCTGGTGGACAACTGGTGTGAATCAGTAGGAGGCTCTGGTCGGAAAACCCACGGTACGAAAATGTTTAGTCGCAAGCACCACTCTACCTGCATCACCTACAAAAGAGTCGAAACCACCACAGTCGAAAAGGGCAACCTGCAGTTCACGAGCCTTCGTGTAAACATGTCATTTTGACGTCATACGCTGTACTGAAGACGAAAAGCGTTGCCAATCGACTTTCGTTATCGCTTTGCTCGCAGCACGTGAGGCGAACATGGCGTTCAGAACAATCACATTCGCCACAATTAGAGAGGACGTTACGCTTTTACTTTAGTACGGGGTTTGTTAACCTGGTAGTAGTCTATTAATAAGGGCGAGACTGAAATGTCCGTATGACTCAAGTCCAAAACTTACCCACAAAGTTTTAAGAACTATTTTCCCTAAATTTCTTCATCGACCTTGAAAGTGTCCGCAGCTCGTGATCGTGCGGTAGCGTTCTCGCTTCCCACGCTCAGGTCCCTGGGTTCGATTCCCGGCGGGGTCATGGATTTTCTCTGCCTCGTGATGACAGGGTGTTGTGTGATGTCCTTAGGTTAGTTAGATTTAAGTATTTCTAAGTTCTAGGGGACTGATGACCATAGATGTTAAGTCCCATAGTGCTCAGAGCAATTTGAACCATTTGAACCAACCTCGAAAGTAGAATAACTTGCTAATTTACAAGCAAAAAACAAGTTACAGCCATTCAGCTTTGAACCAAGTATCGTATATATTCAACGGTGTTCATTAAGCTAATTTTTAAAATTCTGAAACCAGTTTTAGGATTGAACTGTAATTGCACCCTCTTTCAGAAGAAACAGAACACCGTGCACGACTCAAGTTAGGACGCCGATATTCACAGGACATGTTCAATAGTATATTCCACAGAAATGAATAGAATTTGTATGTCGGGCTGCAGATTCAAGGCCAGCATCGATATCGCGGTGCAACACCACCTACCTGTAAAATTTGCCTGCGACTGTCGTTGTCGCTATAAACCGAAGCTAATGGATCAGTGTAACTTGAGCAGAGCTGTCGGACGCCCCGCAGATGTATGGTCGAACTGCAACGTCAAATCAGCGAGTTTTAAAGAGGCCGCATTAGTGGAATGAAAGACTGTTTAGCATCCATCCAAAAAATTGCTGGTCGTGTGGGATGAAGTGTTTCGACGGTGCACCTGCTGTGTGCAGAAGGGGTCACAGAAGACCATAGAACACGACGAGACGGGTCTGGTCGCACCAAAACAGATCACACCCCCAAGAAGGTTGATGCCTCATCCAAAGGGCATTTGCAGGACAGATCTGTTCTAGCGCAATGGTGGAACAGTGTAACACATCTTACACTATCAGGGATGATAGTCTGTCGCATGGGTTACACGCTCGACGTCCACTTCTCCACTTACCTTTGACGAATGTGGACAAACATGAAAGACGTCAATGGCATCAGGTAGTATATTCGATGTGTTTCTTTGAAAATGATGGCCGCATTTTGGTTCACTGCAGCCAGGGGGAGCGGCATCAAAGTGGGGTACTATGGGGCACAGCCACAAATCCCAGCTGGTGTGTGTCCAGGGCACTGTGAACAGTGTGATCTACGTCAATGGCACCCAGCGAACCATAGCCATACCCTTTCGCACAACATCTCAGACGCCACTTTCACCAAGACAGTGCACGATCACATGTTGCTGAATTATCACGTGTCTTCTTAGCATCACAGGATGTTCCGCTTTTGCCGTGGCCCCTAATATCACCAGACTTGTCATGAATTGGAAAACTTTGGGATATTGTGAAACGACAAGTGCAGCCCTGTGCACAATTGCCAAACTGAGATGACCTTTGGAAGCAAGTGAATGCAGTATGGATGGCTATACCAAAGGTCACCATACGCACCTAATACTCGTCGATGTAATCAGGCATGGAACACGTTATTAGGGTACGTGGCAGAGAGTGTGCCTATTATACAACAGGACACGTGCTGAACAGAGGTGACTCAATTGCTAATCATTTCTACAGAACATACTAATGCACATTTCCTGAGACTATAAGCGTCCTATCTGTAATCCTTGAAGGTGTTTTGTTTGCTCTTAACGTAACTGTACAAATGGTCGGTAGCAATTCTGTGAGTCCAATTAAGCCAGAAGCTCATTTTTCTTATGTCCTTTGAGTACATTCTGCTACAAAACCTCAGAACATTTTGACAGCTCGAAAATACGTTCATGTTGGTGAAGGTTTTTTGTAATGAAATGGCGAGAAATCTAATATTGGTGCTGTAAGTGTCCCAAAAGAATAAACCAAAAAGTAGGTCACCTTCTAAATGTGTCAGTTAGAGGCATTATTGTCATAATAAGAGTCCTCTGTTGTAGAGTTCCACTATTCTTTTATTTATTACATTAAACAATGAGTTGATTGGTATGTGTACTTGGTTTGTGATTGTATTCGCCTAGTTGTTCTGAAAATGTGGAGTGGTTTGTCCATACTTCCAGGCTCTCATGTATTCCTTGTATCTCACATCAAACGTTCTGTCTTTTGTCCTACATATCTGCCATCACAAGTGTTACACCGTAATTCATATATACCTGATTTCTGGAAATATATCTGTTTTTTTTGTAAGCTTTGGGATATATTTTTGATACAATTGTTTGTTGTGTGTGCTGTATACACACCTATCTTTCGAAAATGTTGGTGATTTTTTGTGTGAGTTTGTGTGTGTGTGTCATTATGTGCCATCTTGTGTTTTCTCTCATGTTTTCCTAATAATTTTGTGTAGTCTTTTATGGTACAGAGTGATTTTTTTGTGTTTGGTCCTGTTGTGATGTTATCAATGGTTTTTCCCTTTCTGATTATATTTTACTTTTGATTTTGTTAGCTACACTTTGTGCCATATCACTATTGTACTCATTGTTTCAGACTACCTGCATTATTACCTCCAGTCCTTTTTGGTAGTTTTCTTTGTTGACTGAAAATGTATTGAGTCTATGGAGCATATGTTGAAATATGCTTACTTTTGTGAGTGTGAGTGGTTCACGTACTGACAGATAACAATGTCAGTTGATGTAGGTTTATGGTGAAATTCAGAAATATGCTTATTATTTTTCTTTTTGACTGTTATAACCAGAAGGTTTTGTGAATTTTATATTTTTATGCACCCTGTTACAGTCAGTATGCGATTCATCAATTTTTGTTTGTGGTTTATCCATTAAGCAGAGGATGTCATCCATATACCTGAACCAGTATAGTGTGTTGTATCCTTTTTCTGCTGTTTTTTTATGACTGTATCAGTTATACTGGTTCCTTATCTCTAGATAAGGACAACCGGTCTCACGTTATACACTGGAGGTCCTTTTTCCTCCATTCCCTATTCCAAGGGAAGGAGCAGGAGTTCGTCAAGGTCACCTAGGGGATGCACCCAAGCAACTGTGCAAGTTATATATATGATCATGACGTAATCCTAAAGTTGTCACATGTCACAAATATGGCGGCAAGTTCCTCTATCTCTCCTCACCCTGCCCCTTTGAAGCATGACGATTAAGCACCCTTTTCAGGTGTTAATCTTTTTGAACTGGGACACTTAAGTATGGGGGGTTATTATGAAGATAGAAAGCATAGCAAGCGGATGTGGCTACCTCTCAATAACAAATCATGTCAGCAGAGTTCTATTTGTTAACAAGAGTATTGTGTGACCACTAAAGACACCACATCGAGTCATAGAATTACTGTCATTATCCCACATTTTACTTAGGTTTCACAAATTTCCCACAATTTTACTGTATAACTGAATGCATTATGGAACTGGGTAGCCTAGGGAGAGAGGTTGTAGCCTGTGTCTGTTTGTTTATAACGAATTACGTTATGCCACAACAGTTCGGTTCCAACGTGGAACCACCAGAACCTACACCCAGGCAGATATGTAAGTACTCTTATTCGTCCATATTATCCCACATTTTCCCCAATTTTACGTATTTTCACCCTTTTCCGGATTTTCTATTGTCCAGTTACGCAAAATACACTGCTCTCTTCCCGACATCGCGACGTCGTCATGCTACTCTGAGGCAATCACAATGCAGTATGGGCTTTAATTATATATCACGTCTATTGAAGCACACTTCCCCATATCCAACTGTTATAGTTGTGACACTCAGAAGCTGTACAGCATAGGGTTAAGTTGTATTCCGTGTCTGTTTGTTAATAGCAAATTATGTTACTTGTGGTCTATTGCTTTTATAACAGGTTAATATTTCGTCCTTGTAACCACTAGCAGAAGCCTCCCTGACACAGATAAGTAAGTCATCTCATTCACCCATATTTTATGAACTTCTTCCGTATTTTGCGCAGTTTTCCACATTGTACCCAATGATGCGAGTTATGTGACAACATGGTGTCAACATTGCCTCGTATCGAGGCAAAACGGCATGTCACGTCATGACGTCACATCACAGTGGCGCAGAGTGTCGTGGCATGTCGTGATGCGTTGCGTAGACGTCGTGAATTTGTCAGTCGAGAACAATGCAGCATGTTGCCGATTTATTTATCATTGCTAAAACGCCACTCCATTACTAGAAGTGGACATCATAGTATTTGGAATGAAAACATTCGTACAAATAGTGACGTCATAGAGAATTCTACAGGCGCTACCGATTTATAGCCAGAGGTGCTATATACAAGATAAAGGCCACACATCAGTAGGTAAAGCACCACTACATTACAAGGTTATGGGACTTCACAGTAACATTATGATGATTCCAACAAAAGTTGTCGTAGGTACATAGCACAGAGCTACAAAATGCTCCTCAAGAGACGTGAGAAACGGAAATGACTTTTCCCACAGTGGGATCCGTCCCACAGACTCGGTTGTGCTGGGTTCTAGCCGAGAACATCGATGTTTGCGGATACACTACCCACGAACAGCCGAAAATCTGCTGTATAATCTTCTCCGGTCTGGCGCCAGACATTGGTGCTACATCAACCATGGCCGAGAGATCTCCTCCCACGTTAATAAAGGCAAGCAGATCCCGACGCATCGATTAAAATATGTAAGTCTGACATACACCTGGTTGACATAGAACTCACCGCAGCATTCGCATATCGAACGAGTCAAGCGAGATCCGGGCAGGGTATGTTCTCTTATTCGCGACCACCAGGTCGCGTACAAGAGAGCTCCGCTAGTTTTATTGACATTCCACCAGACCATCTCTCAAGACAAGGTAGAGAGATTTTCACAATGTATGTGTAACTTCTCCACCCTGGCGACTTGCACAAATGGTGCTCAATGGTTCAGTGAGAGGGTATCCCGCCACAGAAAACCCTGTCATAACTCGACGGCGCCTTTGCAGACAAACGTTGCCAACAGTTGAAGCGCCAAGCACTGCCCTCCCCGCCACACCATTCTTTGTCTCTGGACCACCTAGGCGAACCAGTCGCAACTCGCAGACATTTGAACACTCACCAGAGGAAATCGGCCTACTGGTTATAACGTTGTAGCAGTATGAGGCTCGTAGCAGTAAGGTTGTAACAATATAAGATTCGTAGCAGTGAATCCCTTGTCGCTGTAACACACCCCTTATTAAGCGTAAGACTTCTCCAAGGCACCAGTAACGTAATGCTGGACTTGTTGCTGGTAGCATTAATCCCCATCTAGTATTATGTGAACTCAAATTGTCCAAAGCTCATTTTCGTGAAAAACAGCACTGAGAACACACACATATATAGTCAACAAAACGTAAGGGAAAATAGAATTTGTACAGTTAGATGTTTACCTCTGTGTAGCTCTACTGTTTGTTAGTGGCACTAGGTGTTTTACTGTGTGTGCGTCTTGACAAGAGAGATACCGAATTCACATGACCCCCTTATAACCAATAAGCAGCCCAGAGTGCTGATAAACATTTAATATAACATAAAGAATCTGAGTCTAATTTGGAAGAGGAAGTGTTCTTGAGATAATTACTGCCCGCACCCATTAATCCAAAGTGGTAATTGTCTCAGACTGTAAGTCAAGCCTCGTATTTCGTCATAACACGCCTCGAAATTCGTAATCACTTTACGTACGTGTTAAATAACTGTTGAGTCGGAGACCCATCGTAGGTAATATCATACTGCCATTACCGCTGTGTAGAGGAATCGTAACATATCTGGAAGGACATTGCTTCCACCGGCCATAGCTGTGAGAGCATTAGAAAGCTAGTTTCGCAGACTTACTGTCCTTCGGTCAAGCATAGTTTCGAGGTATTATATCCTGTCACTGCCGAATAATCTATTAAAGCAAGTCTTCCACAACACGATAACATCCAGCAAAAAATACTGCACTTACATATTTGAATTTTAGGGTCATAAAAGGCCTTATAATCAACGCCATCTAAGCTAGTATTACTTCCTCAGTAGACAAATTGTAGGATGATCTTAGGATTGCATAAACGATTATTTTAAAGACACTATGTGATCAAAAGTATCCGGACGCCTGGCTGTAAATTATATACAAGTTAGTGGCGCGCTTGATCGGTAATGATGGAATTAAATATTGTTGTGGCCCACCCGTAGACATCATGGCAGCATCCACTCTTGCTGTCATAGGTTCAGTCAGGTGCTGGAAGGTTTTTTGGGTATGGCAGCCGATTCTTCACGGAGTGCTGTGCCGAGGTGAGGTATCGATGTCGGTCGGTGAGGCCTGGCACGAAGTCGGCGTTCCAAAACATCCCAAAGGTGTTCTATAGGATTCAGGTCAGGACTCACTCTAGGCCAGTCCATTACAGGGATGTTACTGTCGTGTAACCACTCCGTCACAGGCCGTGCATTATCAACAGGTGGTCGATCGTGTTGTAAGATGCAATTGCCATACTCGAATTGATCCTCAACAGTGGGAAGCAAGAAGGTGCTTTAAACATCAATGTAGGCCTGTGCTGTGATAGTGGCATGCAAAACAACAATGGGTGAAAAACCCCTTCATGAACAACATTACCACACCATAACAGAACTGTCTCTGAAGGAGTCGTTTGGCATTTGCTGGAGTGATGCGAGGCTTATGAGCAACCGCTCGACCATTAAATCCGCTTTCTCACTTCCCGCCTAACTGCCGTAGCACTTGCAGTGGATCCTGGTGCAGTTTGGAATTCCTGTGTGGTGGTCTGGACAGATGTCTGCCTATTACACATTACGACTCTCTTCATCTGTCGGCGGCCTCTGTCAGTCAACAGGTGACATCGGCTTGTACGCTTTTATGCTGTACGTGTCCCTTCACGTTTCCACTTCACTATCACATAGGAAACAGTGGGCCTATTGATATTTGGGGAGTGTGGAAACCTCGCGTACAGACGTATGACACATGTGACACCCAATCACCTGACCACGTTCGAAGTCCGTGATTTCCGGGAAGCGCCCCATTCTGCTCTCTCGCCATGTCTAATGGCTACTGAGGTCGCTGATATGGAGTACCTGGCAGTAGGTGGCAGATCAATGCATCTAATATGAAAAACGTCTGTTTTTGGAGGGTTCCGGATACTTTTGATCACATAGTGTAGGCCTGCTCAACGTAATTATCTACCTTACGCATCAGGAAGGTATAAATTATGCCTACTTCTGCCAGCAAGACAGTCACTTCCTCTTGGGACGAATAGTTGTTCCGTGGGTTCTCATATTTGATGTCACGAGACCCTCGTATATTCTTCACACTATCAGAACAGCCGCTGAGAAAGTAATGCGTCACATACTGGTTTGCTTTCGACAGAAAGACAGTCATCCATCCTACGCACAGTACACGGTAGAGGTGTCAGCATCGCTGTTTGGTGGCTCATGTAATGGGTTCCCATGTTAAATAATTAGAACTACAATCAAACAGAGCATGGATTCTGATCCTATGGAACATAGCACTACCACACAGGTTACACTATTTAATACTCCTAAGAAAGCCAGTCTGGACCTTACATAAACCTGTATTTGTGCTTCTAAAACTATGTAGGACAAAATGCGTTTTTGGCATGCAATACGACTACTAAGAGCAACTGCTTTTTACTAACGATGATTATTCACTATAACAACAGAATACGGATATTGGTCATTTTAGCTACAATATCGATCAGGCAAACTTTTAAAAGTGATTGGACTCACACTATATTGTTTGATCCGTGAGGTGCATACGTCAGAGTCGTGAGTTGGGGGTGTAGCGTCCAACAGCAACATTCACAGTGCTACGCAGCACACCAAAAACTCATCGTAGCGAGGAGTAGGCAAGCAGTCGGGATTGTAAACATCTGAGGATCGCCAACCCTAATTCCCTCTCCCTCTCTCCCTCCCCCCCCCCTCTCTCTCTCTCTCTCTCTCTCTCTCTCTCTTCGCTCGTTGTCGTCCATGGTACATCCATCCAAAGCAGTAAATCCCCCTCAACTGATAGCAACGGATAGAACAATCGAAAAAAGTTCAATGTACACTAAATGAGATTAAACATTACACATACACCAACAAATAACACAACAGCTTCCTCACAAATACAGAATTAGCGGGAGAGCGGCAGTTTCGTTTTCTATCTCTAGAATGGTCCATCGTTCCACTAGTAATACAAATGCGCTGTGGTTCCCTCTGTATACTCCTTACAGGTACTATCGACCGATTACCCCATCCGTAAAGTGATTATGTTTTTTCTAAGTACGAAGGTTGATACTTTAATAGCGGCAAGAATTTATTTATAGCTCATACAAAATAGATACATGTTTAAAAGTTTTACTGACCTTCAGAGGTGTCACTATCATTGTGTATAACCCGTTGCCAGCGATGTGGAAAGTGTAGGATACTCTTAATAGTGCCAGGAGTGTTGACAGTTCGAGCGCCGAGGTCTATTGCCCGACGAATTTGTAGCAGTTCTGAAGCGAATGCTGTGAAGTGGTTACTTCAGTTAAGAAATCTAGTCGAACTCACGAGGGCTTAAGTCAGGGGAGTGCAGTAGGTATTACAGCCCTTAGCAGCCCCATCAGTCAAATAAACCAGTAACAGCTTGCACTATATGTGCTTGAGCATTGTCCTGCAAAATGATGATCAGGTCCTTCCGAAAGTGTCAGCTGTTCGTAGATTGTGATTTCTGCAAGATGTCATGGATCAGAAAGTGTAAATGTCAGTTCGGAACCTGACACAGACCCCGAAGCCGGGGCGGAAAAAGAAAATGTTTGGCAATGTACAAATGGTATTAGAGCGGAACAAAACAATATTTCAGACAACAAGATAGAGTCACAGGATCTTGCGACTTGCAGCGTAATCCGTGGGATACGATCATCCTCCTACAGTACAGGTGATGAAACATTGAACTAGTCTGTGCAGTTGATTAATACCTCTATATTTAATAGTATTGGGAGGAGAGACACACGGTTAAAATCTTATCGAGTTCTCTAGCAGATGAAGTTAGTGGAGCATTTATAGTTAGTAACTTTTCTCTCTTGGATGGTACAGAATAATGAAGATAGGATGTTGGGGAGATAGATGTGAATGGACACGGATCTGTTGTACTTGTATGTAGTTTGGGGGCACACAACAGTGCAGAAGCAAAAATCGTTGTCCTCCAACCTGTTCCCGTTTCCATCGAATGGTCAAAACACAGTAATGTCACAGTAACGCAGCTTAGCCTGTTTCTACACGGGATGCAGAACGTGGTAGATGTAGCTTCCTCTGACTTCTGCTCAGTTCCGATTTTCATTGGAACTATCATATGCGCAAAGTTGCAGGAATGGTAGCGCAGAAGCTTAGGGGGCAGTTTCAGGATAAGTAGGGACTACCTAAAACGAGCCTGGAATTATTCTCTAGCAGATAGGTTCGCGAAAGGTGGTCCATTTTGAGGTATGAGAGTTTCAGAAACATGATTCACAAGTGACTGTAATCATTAAAGGACTTTTCCATAGGAACCAACGCAGGTATGTGCTTGAATGGGTGGACTTGATTCCATATCCCAGAAAATATTTCTAGAGGAAAGCATAGCATTATAGATCTGAAAAGTTAGTGGAGATTTCTTATGACCTCTATCAGCACACCACCTACTGTTTGTGATCCTTCTCAATCAACCATCGCCTATAGCCCAGTGGACATATCACAGAACGTCTGACATGGCATCGAGACAGAATGCATTACAAATACTGGAGAAATATGTAGTGGAAGTGGCGCGAGGAAGTTAGAAATACTGATTTCATACCACGTTCCACAGGCGAATCACTTTGTAAATGGGTAATTTTATTTCGAGGTTCCACCGTCGGCGACGTGTAACCACACTGCCGGTCTGATACTATATATTCCAGGGATCACCGTCTATACTCAGTGTCACGTTATTTGTCTGGACAAAAGAACCACCTCATGCAGAGGTTATGTCATACCTCGATTTATAAAGACAGAATAGCTTCTTCTAACATGGATACTTGTATGCACCTGCAGAAGCAAGACTGCTTGTGATGGTAATATGGCCGAGTTTTTTTTTAACATCTGGCGGTTTGTAAGACGATTACGCCTCACATTCTAAGACACGGTGGTACCACTCGCAAGAAGAACTTACGAGACATGCCCAAAAATTGTTAATTTTCGGCCAGTATTATTCTGTATCGTCATCAATCAGCTACTGACGACGTATTGTACTTAGTAGTAGGGGATGTATGACAGGTTCACCATGAGCATCAGGATTATGAAGTATGTGTTTGTGTTTCGACATGTGCAGAGGAGATGACTATGTCCAGTCATAAGGAAGGAATGTAATTGACGTCGAATACTGTGATAGCAAAGGGAAGAGTATGCCAAGTCATAAGAATGGTACATATATTTGTATTTCCAGAGCCACAGCCGTCAACAGGGTGTATTTCCGATGCTTTGCTCATAGTTGAATGTCACTCAGCTGAATCCGCAATGGTAACATTGAATTGTAGGTATAGCGATCATATATACACTCGTGGAAATGGAAAAATGAAGACATTGACACCGGTGTGTCAGACCCACCATACGTGCTCCGGACACTGCGAGAGGGCTGTACAAGCAATGATCACACGCACGGCACAGCGGACACACCAGGAACCGCGGTGTTGGCCGTCGAATGGCGCTAGCTGCGCAGCATTTGTGCACCGCCGCCGTCAGTGTCAGACAGTTAACCGTGGCATACGGAGCTCCATCGCAGTCTTTAACACTGGTAGCATGCCGCGACAGCGTGGACGTGAACCGTATGTGCAGTTGACGGACTTTGAGCGAGGGCGTATAGTGGGTATGCGGGAGGCCGGGTGGACGTACCGCCGAATTGCTCAACACGTGGGACGTGGGGCGTGAGGTCTCCACGGTACATCGATGTTGTCGCCAGTGGTCGGCGGAAGTTGCACGTGCCCGTCGACCTGGGACCAGACCGCAGCGACGCACGGATGCACGCCAAGACCGTAGGATCTTACGCAGTGCCGTAGGGGACCGCACCGCCACTTCCCAGCAAATTAGGGACACTGTTGCTCCTGGGGTATCGGCGAGGACCATTCGCAACCGTCTCCATCAAGCTGGGCTACGGTCCCGCACACCGTTAGGCCGTCTTCCGCTCACGCCCCAACATCGTGCAGCCCGCCTCCAGTGGTGTCGCGACAAGCGTGAATGGAGGGACGAATAGAGACGTGTCGTCTTCAGCGATGAGAGTCGCTTCTGCCTTGGTGCCAATGATGGTCGTATGCGTGTTTGGCTCCGTGCAATCAGGACTGCATACGACCGAGGCACACAGGGCCAACACCCGGCATCATGGTGTGGGGAGCGATCTCCTACACTGGCCGTACACCTCTGGTGATCGTCGAGGGGACACTGAATAGTGCACGGTACATCCAAACTGTCATCGAACCCATCGTTCTACCATTCCTAGACCGGCAAGGGAACTTGCTGTTCCAACAGGACAATGCACGTCCGCATGTATCCCGTGCCACCCTACGTGCTCTAGAAGGTGTGAGTCAACTACCCTGTCCAGCAAGATCTCCGGATCTGTCCCCCATTGATCATGTTTGGGACTGGATGAAGCGTCGTCTCACGCGGTCTGCACGTCCAGCACGAACGCTGGTCCAACTGAGGCTCCAGGTGGAAATGGCATGGCAAGCCGTTCCACAGGACTACATCCAGCATCTCTACAATCGTCTCCATGGGAGAATAGCAGCCTGCATTGCTGCGAAAGGTTCTGTCAGTGTGATTATGTGATGTATCTGACCCCAGGAATGTGTCAATAAAGTTTCCCCTTCCTGGGACAATGAATTCACGGTGTTCTTATTTCAATTTCCAGGAATTTATATGTAACTGATTTCATAGGATGCTTCTGTCTATGGGTGGCCTATGGCACCAATGATTCACGTTTCCCGCTAATGGCAGGTGCTGTCCAAATGGAGAGTGCTGTTGCAATGCAGGAAATTAGTTAAGTTAACCGTGTACTCTTCGAGACAGCCGATTAGCGAACAAATGTTTAGTATGTGTTGGACAGCTTTCGTGATCAAGTGGAAATTTGAGAAGATTGAATATGGCTGTGTGCTGTCGCTAGGCATTATTCCCTCCCATGTAAATTGTTCTGCTCTCTGCTTCTTTGCATTTCACGTCTTTTTTGAGTTGAGAGAAGATCCATGGTGGTGTGTGCATCTAGCACGTGGATAGCTCTTTTGCTCGTTCTCTAGGTATGAGAAACACCTTATTTGACTTTGTAAATTATAGGGGTGATGTGGAATCTGTTACATCTCCGGCTTTAGTATTCATGAGTGAAAATATCAGTTTCCTCTGTTTTCTCTATCGAGTTTCTATGTAAATATATTCACAGACATGATACATTTCTCAGTCGAATGTGAAAAACTATACAGATTTTGCTCATAAAACTGAGTGAAACTGGACTTTGTCTACTTTCGTGGAAAGAGAACATTTATTATCATTGTGAATGTGTTTTTCCCTCCTTTTGTTGATAGCTGCTTTATTATAGGAGTTGAGTTGATGTTAAATAATCCCTCGCAGTTCTCTAGGATACTGTGACTCTTGTCCAGTCCCTTCTGGAGTGCACTACATGACGTGAAACAAAAGTTTTTGTTTTTCTCAGATCTAGAGGCGTTTGGGCCTGTGATTGTACATGGTGGAGAACACATGTTCAACTGCAGTTTTTTAGGACTACACTTTCCCCAGTACATGTGTGATGCATTATGACCCGTTCAGTACGTGTGTTAGTTTTTTTACGCGAGAATTTCGAATTATAGTTATACCTATGACGCATTTTTTTCCCATCAGCTGTGATAGCGTGTATTGTCTTCGGTTATCCAGCCAGTAGGGTGATATTTGGTAGGCATGTGTAGTGAACTCTGATGTCTAACAGCAAAAAAAGCTATATGCTTGCAGGTAACACACTTTTTTTTAAGCTCATCTGTCCGACACCAGCATATAGACGATAGAAAATATTTCTCTCCAAAAAGAATAAAGATTGTATCTTAATCCCGAACCTTTGACCCCATAGCTTGTAGGTCTAGAGTAGAATTTGAGTGTTTCTGTCCCTGGTTTCAAGTGGTATTGCGAGAATTTTTTTCCCAGCAGGATAACACCATTTGTATGGAATCATCAGATTTTGCGAAGTCTTGCCATCCTTGTGAAGCGCTATGCTTATAGTTGTGTAATTAGGTACGCTCTTTGTGATTAATTACGTAATTAGGATAGATATCTGGGTACGTTTGGAGTGGTATTGTGAAATCTTTTCCCAGCAGGATAACACCAGTTGTATGGCATGGTCAGTTTTTGCGCTGTATAGAGATTTTAAGGCGTCCTTGTGCAGCTCTATGCTTAAAATTGTGTAATTGGGGCGGAACGTTGTGATTAATTTCGTACTTAGGACGGATATTTGTGACAATTTCCCGAGCAAAATAAATAAAGTACACTAACCTAACCTTCCTCTCCCGCGTGTTACAGTTTCCATGTGTTTGGGAGGGGGATGAGGGGGGGGGGGTTGAACATAGGCTTTCCATCCAGTATAATCAGTGTCCGAGTCACTGATGAGTTGCGTTTCATTCGTGCACTGAGTGTTTGTGCTCTGAATTAATTTCGAATGCTTAAGCATTGTGAGCGTGTTTGCGTGTATTATTTTGCTGATCTAGTTGTTGGCACTTCTGTATGGTGTGTACTGGATTATTTGGGAATTTTACTAGTTCTCTGCGTCTTTGTACACCAGTGCAATGCTTTGTTTATGAGTAGTTTCCATGTTTGTAATCTGTATATTGCGACCTCAAACACATCACAGTGAGTGTTTTGCATCAGTGTAATAAATAATCTAGGTGAAATCTGTCGCTAAATAAATTGTCCCAAAAATCAGGCTGGTTCCGTTTACCACCAGTTTTCCCCTCCAGACCGACGGAGGGAAGAGGGGGGGGGGGGGGGGGAGGATGAGATGGCTGTGGCAGATGTGCAGCTGCGAAAAACGCGTGATGTCATCATGATGATGTTCTCCTATGGACTGAACGCACGATCATATGATCCATCGCCGCACCCTCTAGCTATGAACTCGCAAACTAGGTTAGTTCTTTGGTCTGGTGGATCGGAGGCAGTGGTGTCTTGTGTGGTTGGAGCTTATAAGTAGGTTTTAGAAATGACAGACTCAGATGTTTCCCTGCATTGTGTTATGCATCTTTAAAGCAAAGCATTTGTTTGCAGGAACGTGTTCTTCCTCTTCATATGTTCAAGCACTAATGCTCGCTTCCATTCTTGATGCAGCGAGCTGTCGATACACTCCACATCTGAATGAGTGCATGTAATACAACTATAAAGACTCCCCCTGTCTGGTACCAACATCTCGCTAATTGAACACTGACAGCTCAACAAGAACTGATATCAAAGCCTCTTGTGGTGGTAACACGACACTAATGCTGTAAGTACATAGTAAATTTCAACAAATCTAACAAGATTTCAGTAAATTTATACACATTGAAAGATATTTAAACAAATTATATTCGAAATACTGAGGTGTCAAGTATGAAAGGAATGCCACTGACTCATGTTTATGGGACCGGAACGGACACCTGTTCACTGCTTAGCAGCTGACAGACGCATCGTCACTTCGTGGGGCCTACTTGTGCACCCAGACTCTGGCAATGGTATCACACGTCGAGTGGTGCGATGTGTTTTTTTACTAGCGATCTTTTGTTTTAACTATATTCCATCGATTTAACTGATGAATAGGGTGCTACAATTTTGTAAATAAAACCACCCCATACAAATGAAGAATATCGATTTACTTAATATGCATAATGTTTTGTATCAACGTGGTGTTAGTAGTACAAGAGTTAAGGGGACGGTGTGCGTGGTCGGGTGACATGGAGCAGAAGAGCAGGCTAAGTGCAGAACAATAGGTTAATTTGCATAATTTTTATGCAAGACATGGTACAACAGTTTAAGGGGGGTCGAAAGCATACTACCCTTCCTCCCCACCAAAGAGACACCAATTTCCATATATTCCATACACTGCCTTGAATCCTCTAAATTGTTGAAATAACCAATAACCCACAGATTGTCTAAATTGTTTAAACAATATTCCATACAACTATAGAGTCACATCTTGACCTTGATCTGGGGCCTCAAAATGCAAAGCTGCCCTACGCATGTGCAAAACTAAAAGTATACTCCTCCAGAACAGGTCATGGTAGCCCCACGGTCCAGACCAACTGCTGTGTCACCCTCAGATCACAGGCACTACTGGACATGGATATGTGGGAGCATGTGGTCACCACACCGTACTGCCAGCTGTATATCAGTTTATGAGACTGGAGCCGCTACTTCTCAATCAAGTAGCTCCTCAGTTTGCCTCACCAGGGCTGAGTGCACCCCAACTGTGCTCAGCAAACTTGATGGCCTCCCATCCAAACGCTTGCCCAGCCTGACTGCACTTAACTTTGGTGATTTGATGGGAACTGGCAAGGCCTCTGGCACTCATATGCACATCACATAATAAACTGAATACTATTGTCGCTTATCATAAAGGAACAAACACACAGCATAAAAAATAACATGATTTCCTGTCCACCTGCTGCTCATTGGCCTCAGTATATCCTCTCATATATATATATATATATATATATATATATATATATATATATATATATATATATATATATATATTACTTACCGATTCTCACATCCCATTCATTCTTCCATCCAAAGATAATTTAACTTCTCCAACCCTGTACGTTAAAGCTACGCGAGCGGTCCTGAAATGCACTCCATAAGAAGTCAGAAAACTACTGATGATGTTTCAGGCTGCACACAATCTTCATATGCCATCGCCCCAAAACTCTTCAGCATGTTCTCTGTGCCGTCTCTGAAAAAAATAGAGCACCACCTGGCATCGAAGCCACGTTACTTGGTTCGTTTTAGTGCATGAAAAGTATCTCCTGTCTGGGAATGCTGGTCCAATATCTAGTCGCACTCGCAGACGAAAAGTGATCATATGTGTCAAAGCTCCACATTTCTACCTAGCTACTGGGTGTAATTCAGTATTCATCATTGTGCAGAGTATGGCACATAGGGCATAATGATCAATCAATCAGATGAATCTCTATCTGGTCACAGGTATACCATGTATGACAGGTACAAAACTGCACATGTCTGTGCCTCTGTGTCTAACCAAACACAGTGTACTGATCGCCATACCACATGCCAATTGATATGTGGATATCTCCTCACAATGGGGTTGCTGGGCTGTCCTGTAGTTAGTATCTGATAGGCGTCACCTTGAGTCGCAGGTCTGTTTCCTGGCAGAGCTATCTGAATATAGCTGTATTTGATATAAAAAAGATTGTGTATAGCGTGAAGTGACTGTTAAATGAGATGGAAAGCCACTGGTGGCATTTCTTCTGTTAAATTTCTAATCAGTCATGTCTCATATCTCCACCGTTATAACATTGTGCTGAAGCATATCACCACCACTCTTTCATGAACATGTATAAGACCCAATCAACTCATACTAAGACAGGGGTCTGGGATTTGTATCTCACTTTAAAAAGTAGAACTACACTCATAAAGGAACCAGAGGATGCCAATATGAATTGCGCTACTACCGCCAATGTCTGGAGTACTTGGGCAAAGTGCAGAATCCGTAACTCCAGATACGTGTTTATATGTTTGACCTGCTGGAGGATGTGTAAGGCCTGTGTGATGTTCCTATTGACACCTGTGTGGACTGCTTGTAGCAGTCTGTTACAATTGTACACTGTTGTGCGTCATGTGCCATTGGTAACAACAATTCCTAGTCATTCCAGGGTATCAATGAGTCATGAACGTGATACATATTCTTCCAATAGCCTGACAGCGATACACATCACCAACCAACTTGTCCACATTTATATGGCTGCTAGTGGCCGTTACATATTTGTGGATATAGTCTAAAGCCACATGCATGTCATTATCAGTCCACACTGCCGGCAATAGCCCATTAGTATATGCTTTACACTTAAATGTATATCATCGCACAATCAATGCTGTCAATCAGTGGCAACAGCCACAGAGTAACCCATCAAGGGCTAGCGCATTTAATATTATAGACAGGGGAAACTATTGTCTGTCGTATCTCGATATGATGAGGGATTTCGTCGTACACCCATTGAGAAATATTACGGAGAAATCATGGTGGAATAACCACGTCACAACAGTGATAAATGCCATGGAAACCACATGTGCATCAAGACTCACAATCACTCCGTTGAAAGCTTCATCAAAACGTATTGACAATAGTGCTCCATAACGGCGGAACGTCTTTGCTAGGGCGATCATATCGTGATAGTCACCCAGCGCCTTCTAGATGCTGGTATGTCGGCCGCGCGCCATAAGATCGAGTGAGATAACCTGGCGCAATTTTCATTGGAAGCGTTCTGCTACTACATTATGATATTTTAAAGTCGCAGTTCATCAGCGTCAGCTGTCATTCGTCCGGAATCTGGGTGCCACTTCCAGTTTTGAGTATCGCAATAATCAGCCCCTCCACAAAGGTGACGGTAAGGGCACGTCAGGAGACATTATTTCATGGCAGATATCAGTCCATCGGGCTGCTGTCGTATAGCTGGTGATCCTATAAAATTTCAAAGGGGAGCCATGTGGTCCCAGTGAATTATTCTTGATCCAAAATAACCTACTCCACACACACCGGTTATTTGGTAGGTATTCATAATGATATGGCTGACCAGTCTACACTCCATCGAGACGACTATCGGAATGACTCCTTACGTGGGTGTATGCCGGATGTAGGCCAGGAGCATGCTCCCACATGTCAAAAAATGCATATTATGTGGCAACATTCTTAGTTCTGGGCACGGTGTGCATCTTTCGGTGCAAGTACAAAAATAAATCGCCGTCTAGGATAAAGTAGTTGTGCTGTCCTTGTAACAGCGAGGCAATGCTCTGAGAAGTACATAGATGTAATGAGCCGTGCATGAAGCACCGTCGCGTCGCTGATAATCCTCCCCCTAACTCCTCCCCCCCCCCAAGCGAAAAGTGCAAGATATCTCATACCCTGATACCCTGAAGCCTTCAGTCTTCAGTAAAAACTTTCGCAATGTTGCTGCCAGTTTTGAAGGTACGCAATACTAAGGCTTTGTACCTGCACATGATGGGAAATTTGTCGATGTACGTTCTTGTAGTAGGAGGCTGTCTACGTCCGCCGTTTATACCACAACTTTAAGTAAAGATATCCTTTTCTGCGACTGAATGGCGTTGATATAGACAGAGGCAAGCCAATATGCTTGTCTTCGTTACTATGCCTATGTATCTATCGCATATTGAAGCTTATGTCATTTGAATTTGTTCTGGCACATTGTGTGGCTCTGTCGTGTCTGATGTCGTTGGTTATACTTGTAACTTAAAGGGCCGCCGAATCTACTCGGTTGCCTGTTACTACCGTCAGCGGATTACCTTCACCCCAGCCCAGTCTGATTGGGACAAGTTTGCCGTCTGCGTCGTCTCGCCAGCGCCATCTCTCTGTATCGTCTTTTCTGGTACCATATATTAGTAATGGACTGACGATATCCCTGCATTGTAGAGCCCTGCAGGGCTATTCTACTGCCGATATGGTGGTGTTCTGGCTGTAAGGTCTCTTTTCCCTCTGTGATATAGCGCGCTTCTGACCCTTTGTCGCCCTTCGCATGTAACTTCTTTTAGTCACGTTGTGGCTTTGACCTCTTTTGTTCCCGAATCGCTGCAACATATGTTCATTGGTTATTCGACCTACCTACATTGGAGAGCTAAACAAACTGCTACACCTGCGTAATATCGTGAAGGACCTCCGCGAGTACGCAGAAGTGCTGCAGCGTGAAGTGGAATAGGGTCGACTACTGTCTGAAGTGGTGCTGGAGGGAACTGACACCAGGAATCCTGCTGGACGGTCCATACATCCGTAAAAGGACGAGGAGGTGGAGATCTCTTCTGAACAGCACGTTGCAAGCCAGACATGCTCAATAATGTGGCCAGTGGAAGTGTTTAATCTCAGATGAGTGTCCCTGGAGCCACACTGTAGCATTCTGGACGTGTAGAGTGTCGTTTTGTCCTGCTGGAATTGACGAAGTCCGTGGGAATGCACAATGGAGGTGAATCGATGCAGGCGATCAGAGAGAATGTTTACGTACCTGTCACCAACTAGAGTAGTGCCTAGAAGAGCCAGGGAACCCATATCACTCCAGCTGCACACGCCCCACACGGATACAGAGCCTCCGCCAGCTTGAACAGTCCCCAGCTGACATGCAGGGTACAGTGATTCATGAGGTTGTCTCCATACTCGTACACGTCTATCCGCTCGATACAGAATCAGGCAACATGTTTCCATTCAACAACATCCAAAGTCGATGTTGGAGGACCCAGGCTTGGCGTAAAGCATCGTGTCGTGAAGTCATCAAGGGTAGACCAGTTGTCCTTTGGCTCTGAAAGCCCATATCGATGCTGTTTCGTAGAATGGTTCCCACCCTGACACATGTTGATGCCCCAGCACTGAAATCTGGAGCAGTTTGTGGAAGGGTTGCTATTCTGTCACATTTAACGATTCACTTCAGTCGTCTGTCGTCCCATTCTTGCAGGATCTTCTTCCTGCTTCATCGATGTCGGAGGTTTGATGTTTTACCGGATTTCTGATATTCACGGTACACTCGTGAAATAGTAATACGGGAAAACTTCCACTGCATCGCTACCTCTGAGTTGCTGCGTCCCTTCACTTGTGCGCCGACATTAAAGCAACATTCAGACTTACTTAAATCTCAATAACCTGCCATTGTAACAGCAGTAACGCATCCAACTGATGCTTCGGTGATCATAAGGGCCGTTACTAAGCGGCTCACAGAAAGGGGGCTGAGTTCACGACACCCCTTGCGCCGAACTCCATTGACCTCTGTACACCAAAAAGTAGCATTATCACTGGTGTCGGGCCACTCTGCCTGGAATCTCACTGACTGGAGTAGAACTGTCCTCAGTGAGGAGTCCTCCTTCTAAACAGGCCCCAATGACCATGGAAGACTCGTCTAGAGCTCAGACGAACGTTGACGTACCGTCGTACAAGTCGCCCACCATGTGGCCCAACAACCAGCATTACTGCGGTTTTATTTCATAGCAGGACTCCTTTGGTTGTCACGCGCGCCATCCTTACAGCACAGCTGTAATCGTAATCCTATCCCCCGTTTTGTTGCCCTCAATGGTCAGTTATCGTGGGCTTACATTTCAGCAAAATAATGCCTGCCCGTACTCTGCCACAGTTTCTATTCTGTGCCTTCGTGCTGCTTGTCAAAAACTATGATGGAGAGTAGTGTCGCTGGCGAGCCCCTGCTGAGAACGTTTGTAGCGGGGCAGTCCTATCAGATAGTATTATGGCGGCCAAACGCGCCAACTGGACGGAATTTGGCACGATATCCCTCAGGAAGTCAGCTCTCTCAATCAGTGCCCAACAAATAAGTGCTTGCTTGCATAAGCGCCAGAGGTGGACCAACGCGTTGTTGTCTTGCCCAATTACAGAGGCTGTTTCTCTTGAATAAACCTCGCAGTTTTTCTCCAGCTGTAATCAGTTGTTTGCCTGCACATCACTTCTATAGATTTCCTTCCCATTTGCATCATTCTTCGTCGTGCATCGTTTATTTATTTTTTTGTCTTAAAATGTATTTATGAGAAAACAGTAGCCTAGTCTAATACTTTTAGTGTCTTAGTTAACACTTTAGTACCCATGTTCACTTATAGTTACCTTCAACTTGTAACCTATTACCTAGGCACTATGTATTTCGTTCAAGTGATCTTCCTAAAGTTCTCCCCATCTTTAATTCACATTCCAAATTATCTTTGGTTTGCTTCATTTCTTCCTCCATAAGTAGGCTAAATAACATGGGCAGGGGTCGATTACAAACATGTGCCATACTTCTTTCAAACGATGCCTGTATTTCGCGTTCTTTCATTTTTACAAGTAAAGTCCGATTTCTGTCCAATCTGTACACAACGTTTAGCTCCCTGTATTTTATGTAACCTCACAACAACATTTTGTAGTCAATACTGACAAAATATTATTCCATAATTTTGCTAAAAAAATGAAATTAAAAGTACTCAACTTCTCAATGAAATGTTTGCTCTTTTTTTCTTCATGTTATAATTTTTACACCCTTTCTTCAATTTCCATAGACGAACATGGCGACTGCATACAGATGAAAACATGACCAAACGCCTTCTAGTATTTTCTGGAAGCTGAACACAGAATATGTACATTACTACCCTTTAGCATTAGCCGTTCGACCATGGAACTAATAAAAACAGTTTCAAAAATTAAGAATCGTTATTTATTTTTTGACCTAGTAAAGACTCAATGAAAGTCATTACTTTACGTTTTGGAATTACAAATTCCTTTACACCAATGAAATATATTCGTATGACAACGACTTCTCGCACAGGAGAAGCGTCTTCGTCCTCCACCATCTCCCTCACATCGGCTAACCAATCTTCCTCTGGCACCAGTTCGTCAATCCACCATAGATCTGTATCTGAATAATCCATCTCGTCCGGGAAAACCTCGAAGAGGTCCAGCTCTTCTGCCAGGTCAGCCTCGATGTCCAGTGCATACTCCTCGAAATCCAACTCCAGCAAGTCCATTTCCTATCGCCATCTAAAAAATCGAATGCAAAATTGATTTGTTTTAGAAAGATATTGCGTGGATAACTATCCTAAAATATATTACCCTTAAACAGTATCATTCTTGTGTGAAGAGATTTTTCAAACTTATAAAAATTTATGACTGTGTCATGGTACGTCTTTTAAGGAGTACGTATAACAAACCAACTTATCAAAAGCATTATCAGCACCAAGTTAACTTATTTCTAAAATACATTATCTGATGACCTCACACTAAGCGTTTGCATAGAATATTACAACATACTGCATGTGTGAAAGTGTCATGTACTACTTACTTTGCCAAAAGCGACATTGAACATATATTAAAACGATGTTTCAACGAAAATTACGTAACTAAAGCGCTTAGCTACATGTGTATAGTGACACAACCGGCATATCTCGTGGACTGCATGTTAATACCCTATACGACCGTGCTCCCCACATTGATCATTACATGACGTCTGCTAAGGGGACTGAAACCGGTCGTGTTTTAATTTGCTGTCATCACCAAGAAGACAGATATTGCCGCGTGTCACACCACAATGTCAGAGTCAGTTACGGACTGCTTCTACGTCAGTCACGGCACCAGTGAGACGACCAGCCCCACCCTCCCTCTACCTCTGCGCTGTGTCCACCCTGAGCACTGTGGTTGGCGATCTTATCTGTACCTCCCCTCTTTGCAAGCACTGACGAGCTATCGTAAACTATTATACTTAACATACATAACTAAAAACTTATCTGCTATTATTCAGAAAGACGTGGTACTTACATTTCAGTAGACAGTATGACCTGCCATACAAGAATGAAATTGAAAAGAGAAGAACATGCACTTTAATTACGATTTACAAGGGGTAAGTAGTTAGGTTTACTAACATTAAGCAATACTAAGAGCTCAAAGGAGTGAACGGTTTTGCGAAACATGTATATCGGTGTGAAACTTTGTAAGAGCTTCGAGAGGCGAGAGCAATTGTTGCCTGTATGCCTCGTCAGTCACACGACAGCTCGCCTCCGATCAAAAAGCGCAACTGACGCCGTGATTCCGGCCTACAGCGTTTAGAGTGACGAATGTGCGAGGATGTGAGAGCTGGCGGCGACTTACCAGCATAGAATAGCGAATGCGACGCTGTCGAGCGCAGTGATAAGCAAGAGAACAAGCATGTTGTCTGACTGCTTAGCACCAAATTAGTGTTTCCGCGGTTACCCCGGCTGTAGCTCCATTGTCAACACAGGAGTCTCACCTCTCACGAGTGTCGCGCGAAAAAGCTGCTCAACGAATCACTGTTTTTATTCACATATTTATTTGGTAGCTGCGTGATAAGAAAATATATTAAATGATTTTGCATTGACCGACATAGGTTACATGCAATTTTGTAGTAGTTTAAAGATTATTCTTCATGAAATTTCCTGGCAGATAAGGCTCTGTGGTAGAGTGGTAGAGCACTTGCCCGCGAAAGGCAAAGGTCCCGAATTCGAGTCTCGGTCGGGCACACAGTTTTAATCTGCCAGGAAGTTTCATATCAGTGCACACTCCGCTGCAGAGTGAAAATCTCATTCTGGATTATTCTTCATGTATCCCTACGCGCGACATAAAGTTAATTTGAAAACGCCAACACTTGATATATAAACGTTGGTTTTGATAGAATCTACGCAGATGTTGAGAGGTTCCTCTTTCGGTTGTCTTTTGGCATCCACCTAGCGCGTTCCAAAAATCTAGGTAGGATGACGTGCTCAGCTGTGCCTGTCTACCAGAGCATTATCGTAATAGACGTGGGTAGACAAATTCCTGCAGTGACTAAAAATGTATCAAGCATTTTCCGCATATCAAGTGGTCGACACCGGAAAGTTCGTCTGTGACACACAATACGAAAATGCCATACTTTTTAAGTTTACAGCTGTGGCGTGGAACATCTGGTTCCAACTGATGGAAAATGTTTTAGATGCTTGAAGTTTGAATCATCTAGCTTGAGAGATACATGGTTTCTACATGCAGGAAGGTTCTCTATTTTATGGAGTCGTATCTTTGGAATTGCAGCGACTACCACATCTCTTTCCATTCCAATAATGTCTGCTATTTCAAGGCAGAGACATCGTTAGTGGTTTTAAAGTAAAGAAACGGTGGCCTCCTGTTACACACGAATTTTCCACTTGGCCTATAATCTCATGCTGTGTGATAGCGGTGTTGAAATTGTTTTAAATGGCTCTGAGCACTATGGGACTTAACTTCTGAGGTCATCAATCCCCTAGAACGTAGAACAACTTAAACCTAACTAACCTAAGGACATCACACACATCCAGGTCCGAGGCAGTATTCGAACCTGCGACCTTAGCGGTCGCGCGGTTCCAGACTGTAATGCCTAGAAACGCCTTGCCATTTCGGCCGCCTGATAGCGGTGTGTCCTTTGATTCAAAGTAATTTTGGATAATTATGTTGTAGAGAAATATCGCTTACATTTTGAGGTCCATTCCTTGCCTTCTAGTAAATCTACAGTCACTATAAAAACGATGTCGGCGGCAGTTTAAACGGATAATGAGGTCTTCTTCGTCGCTTACACTTTCCCGATACAAATGAAAGTTTCGGCCGGGAGTTCACACATTTTCCCAGCTTGCATACCTCCGCAATACAAGTCACACGACAAGAAAGATTTATGAGCGTTGCTGTGTACGAGGATGGGACGAGGTGAGGCGTATTACCAGCTGAGCTTGTGTCCTCCACACAGATCTGGTTCTACGACAATAGCTTCACAATCCTAGCTAAACCTAGGTTTAGAGTGAAGATCGATATTATGGCAAGATCGTACAGCACGGTGTGTGAGTTCTCTGTCTCGCTTACTGAATAGTTCAAGGCACTACCATATACGTAAAATGCATCGATAACTGAACTACGATTGTATAATGCCACGGTAAGGTGTAAATAAAACCAAATCCTCCACACCTTAGTTTCTGCACTCTCATCAACAAACGGCTCTAGCAATTTAGCCGAACTCTAGGCGAAACTGTGAAAGGGCCTGACTGACACGTTGGTGTTGTTATAGTCCAGCACTTCCTTGTCAAAACTAGAACTGGATAGTTAATAACAGATTGACTATGTGCGGTTTAGTTCTTTCACACAAATAAACTGTTTTACCCACGTTTCAGTCAGTACTTTTAGAAACATGCTTAACGTCGTTACAAGATACCCTGTATTTACTGCAGACAAAAAGGGACTCAACACAGATCCGTGTGAGAGACTGCTATATACCAACCATGATTTTGAAGAAAATAGTTAAGCTTTTCGGTAATAAAGCCTGGAATAACTATCACATCTAAATTGTTAACCAACACATTTATTTCCACACTGTCTTCGGTTTCAGAGATGCCGCCAGCCGGGCTGTTAGGAAAGTATCCAATGTCGTTGGCTTCCCGACAGTGGGCTTTGCGAGCTGTTACGCCTACGTGGTGTTTCCGAGGACAAATATTTTAGCCGTGGCTGTACCGACCGTCAATGAAAGCTGTAATAGTGGTCGATCCTCTGCTGACCGTTTTTCAATAAGAACAGCCCATTTCACATTCTATCCAGGCTTAGGACTGCCTAATACAGAGGCATGCTCAATATTTTTTTTATTTTGTTTGTCTGTAACTTTTTATTTTATTTTTACCTTCGCCTTTGTTCCTTTCTACAACATCACTCGATAAAGCCCTCATCATCATTTCATTTGGGCCTTTGTCTCACTTCACCGCAGCATCGGCCTTGTGACTATGATTGGATGCCCTTCCTGTCGCCACCACGAACCCTCCAGGACGGAATTAGTGTACCCTATCTTTCTGCGTTCAGTGTACGCCATAATATGATGTGAATTCTTTCAAACGTCTGCAAGTCGTGTAAGTGGGGCGGTGCGTGTGGACCAGCCCGGTATTCACCTAGTGGGATGTGGAAGACCGCCCAAAAGCCACATGCAGGCAAATTCTTGTTGCCACGTTAGGTGTGTACCATGTGTCTGTGCATGTATCAGGGCTCTTCGTCGTCTTTTGCTTTTTTGATGGTGTTATACATTAATGGGTGTTCTCCTGTAAGCTAGTTTAGTGTCATTGCCTGCAGCATAATGGCTTGAATTTCGGCCTTAGCTCGTTGTATCCCGAGTTGCCACTCTGGAGAAAGTGCTTGGTCAGTGCACTCATATAGCACTGTGAAATAAAGTCCATAGCATGACGTCGTCACACTGCCTGCTCACGGCCATATGTCATCATTTCACAGCATAGCACCAGTTTGGCAAAAACCATGCGCTAATGCATGGTCGCGGGATACGCCGAATGGTGTCGTTCGCAAAATTTCCAATTAAGGACTATCTCTGAGGTCGGCCACATTCAATTCCCAAAGACCGCAACTCCGGCACGCCCGCTGCTGCTGGTGGGAGGTCATACATTAAATGGCTTTTGGTCGACGTAGGCTACAGGCTACAGTTCCCCATTTAGGACCTCGGTGTTAACATTATGTGTAACAAACTCTGATCAGCCAGAACAAGCCGACTAGTGACTTGCAGTCGATATAAACCCGTAATGGCCATAGCAGCGTCACCTGGCTGGAATTACTGCTAGTCATACACACGCATGTTGCATGTAGCATTGCTGAGTATGCTGTTCAAGTGTGAAATGGGGATTGCGCGCAACCTGTCTGAGTCTGACCGAGGGCATATGTGACGGCTTGGAGTGTCAGCACGAATATTTAGGAAACTGCACGACTTGTCTGGTGTACGAGAAGTGCTGTGGTGTGTTTCTTCACTACGTCCTGATGTCGTGGGATTGGGTGGTCACCACTCATTACAGTTGTCTCACATCGTAGACTGTGCAGACTGGTGAAAGAAGACAGGCAGCAAACTGTGGCGGAATTAAGATCAGATTTTAATGCTATGCAGAGTACAAGTGAGTCTGAACATTCCTAACGATAGGCCTCGGCAGGACGACCCATGCGTGTATCAATGTCAACAACACAACATCAGGAACTATGACTGAAAAGGGCACATGAGTATCGGCACTGGAGGCTGGCGCAGTGACAGAGCGTTCTATTGTCCAATGAATCCTGACACCTTCCTCATCAGGCCGCTGCTCTGCAAAGAAGGCTTCATCTTCCAGGTGAGCAGTTCCTTGACACCTTTACTGCAGGGTGGAGACAAGGTGGTGGTTTTTCCATTATGGTCTGGTTTATTTATTTATTTATACGTGTCCAGAACATAACATATTAAATATAACTTATAGTACATAGCATATCATACATAGCATATCATACATAGCATATCACATAGCATATCATACATAGCATATATATTACATGTTTTACAGAGAATATGTGCGTCTTTATATTCCATGTGCTGCCCAGTATTCCGCTGCACAGACTGCCTTATCATTGGCGATAATCAGATCGTCCATGGACACAGGTTCCGACAGTTTCCTGCAGTTGAGTAGGTGTTGATGATCTTGAGGTTCACCACATTCACATAGTTCATCCCCTGAGATGTATCCCCATTTCTTCATGTTTCCTTACATCGAGATACGCCAGTAGTAAGTCTATTGAGTACCTTCCATGTTGTGTATGGGAGATGATGACCTATAGCAAGTTCTTCCTTGGGGTTGTCCCAATATTTCTCTGATGATGAACTACGCCAGAGTTGTCTCCTATGGTCTGCAGGTGATGTCTGGATTGGTCGCGTTGTCTGGAGAAAACACTTTCTCGACTTGAGTCTTGGCGTTTGATGTTCGCATCCAAACAGGGGGTGTCTCTGATCTGTCTCCTGCTTCTTTCTTTCCACTTCAGCTACTGTTCTCCTTCGGATGTCTGGCGGTGCTACGCCCATGAGGTGGTAGATTTTGTCAACAGGGGCTGCCCGCAAGCAGCCGGTTACAATTCGTCCTGTTTCATTTAGGGCAATATTTACCTGTTTGGCATGGCTGGAGTTCTGCCATACAGGTGCTGCATATTCAGCAGTGGAGGAGCACAAAGCGAGGGCAGATGTGCGGAGGACCTGTGGGTGTGCTCCCCAGTTGTTGCCGGTCAGTCTCCTAATACTGTTGTTCCTAGCACTGACTTTCATTTTTGTATCTGTACAGTGGTCCTTGAAGGTGAGGGACCGGTCCAACTTCACTCCGAGGTACTTTGGGGTGTCACAGTGGGCCAGCTATTGACCTCTCCAGGTTATTCTCAGTTTCCTCCGTGCCTCTCTGTTCCGTAAGTGAAATGCACACACTTGTGTTTTGGAGGGGTTTGGCTTCAGGTAGTTGCTATCGTAGTAGTTAGATAATGCCTTAAGACTTGTTGTGCGTTTTTCTTCCACCTCCTCAAAGGTTCTTCCTTGAGCTGCAAGTGCTGTGTCATCTGCATAAATGAAAGATCTTGTGACAGAATTAACAGGCTGGTCATTAGTGTAAATATTAAACAGCAGTGGGGCTAGCACACTTCCTTGGGGGATACCATTTCTCTGTGCCCTCCACCGGCTCCTCTTATTTTGTAGGGTAACAAAGAAACGTCTGTTTTGTAGCAGGCATCTTATAAACTGTGTTAGGTGGAAGTCTTTCGTGATGGCACAGATCTTTGTTAACATTTTCCTGTGATTAATGGTGGCATATTCAGCAGTAAGATCCACAAAGGTGACACCGGCGATCTGCCCGCGTTCATATCCATCCTCTATGTGCTGTGTCAGGTTCAAGATCTGTCCACAACACGACCTCCCGGGGCGGAACCCAGATTGTTCTCTGATCAGTCTTTGATCGACTTGGTCTGAAATGCGATTGAGGATCATTCTCTCTAAAACTTTGTATAGATGACATAGGAGTGATATGGGTCGGAAATTTTTGACATCTGTGGGCTGTTTCCCCGGTTTCAGTAAGGCCACAACTATGGTATTTCTCCAGATCTTTAGTATTTGCAATGTTGAGACACAGGTGTTAATCATATCTAGAATCCACTTCTTAGTTACTGGTCCAAACATTTTTATCTGTTCCGTCCTCAAGTCATCTAACCCCGCAGCTTTATTGTTCTTCATTGAGCATATTGCGGTTTCTAATTCTTCCAATGAGAATGATGTGCCAATATAGTTATTCTCCTCAGTAATTCTCTGGATCTTTGGAGTTGCCGATTTTTTATTAACTTTGCCATTCAGCAGTAACTGATGTGCTATCTGGTTAGGTGTTATATCAGAGATGGCCGAGGGAATAGCTGTTGGGTCGTTTCCAAGATTTTTCAGCAATTGCCATGACTTTCTACTACTTTGTCTGGTGAACATTGATGATGGCAAATGAGCATCATAAACTGATTGCAGAAGTAAGTGAATTGTGTGTGCAGATGTGGTGCCAACTCCCTCCAGCTACCTACCAAGACCTCACTGCTTCCACGACACAACACTTCGCTGTTGTTATCCGTGTCAAAGGTAGACATACCGGTTATGAGGTAGGTGTTCATAATTATGTGGCTGAGCAGTGTACACTCGACTGAGACTACTATCGGAATGACTCGTTACATGGGTGAATCCGGGATGGAGGACATGGGCATGCTCCCACATGTCAAAAAAATGCTTATTCTGTGTCCACATTCGCAGTTCTGGGTACTGGGTGCATCGAGAAAAGATATTTTTCGGTGAAAGTACACAACTAAAATCGGCGCCTCGGATAAAATAGTAGTGCAGTTCTTGTAACAGCGAGGCAGTTTCCTCTGTGAAGAAGCGAGACCGCTCTTCTGTTCCGTCTGTACTTGACAGTACATGGATATAATGACCCGACATCGAGCACCGTCTCTGCTAACCCCTCCTGTCGGAGCGTACAAGATATCCACCTCAGTGATGCCACCGTAAGAAGTCTTGTAATGCCACTGCCAGCTTTGAAGGCACGTAATACTTACGCTTTCTACCTGCACATGATGGGAAATTCGTCTATGTGCACTTTTTGTAGGAGGAGGATGTCTATGTCCACCGTTTATAGCACAACTTTACGTAAAGACGTATTATTCTGCGGCTGTATGGCGTTGATATTGAGAGAGGCAAGCCAATATGCTTGTCTTCATTACTATCTTGGACGTTGATATTCACAGAACATGTCCAATAGTATGTCCTGAAGAAATGAGTGAAATTTGCTCCTTGTCGGCCTGCAGCTCCAAGGTCAACATCGATATCGCGGTGCAACACCACCTACCGGCAAAATTTTCCTGCGGCTCTGGTTGTCGCTATAAACCATAATTAATGGATCAGCCTAACTTGAGCAGAGCTACTGGACGCCTCGAAGCTGTATGCTGTAACTGTACCAACAAATCAGTGAGTTCGAAAGAGGGCGCATTATTGGCATGAAAGACTGTGTAGCATCCATCCAAGAAATTGCTAGTCGTGTGGGATGAAGTGTTCCGACGATGCACCTGGTGTGTGCACAATGGGTCACGGAAGACCTTAGAACACGACGAGATGGGTCATGCCGCGCCAGAACACACCACACCCCCTAGAAGATTGACACATCATCCAAATGACATTGCATTACAGATCTGCGTCCTCCTCGGCTCTACCGCAACGATGGAACTGTTTAACACATCGTACATCATTTGGGACGAGAGTCCGTCGCCATATATTAAGACATGGGTTACTTGCTCGTCGTCCACTTCTCCGCATACTTTTGACGAATGTGGAGAAACATTCTAGACAGCAATGGCATCATGTAGTGTATTCGGTCGAATCCAATTTCTGCTTGTATGAAAATGGTGGCCGCATTTCCCCTCACTGCAACGGGGGGAGGGGAGGGAGGCAGCATCACAGTGACCACATTCACACAAGACAGGGCACTGCGGCCAGTGTGATCTACGTCAGTGACGTCTTGCTATACCATGTTTGCTCAACATACCAGATGCCATTTTTCAGCAAGACAATGCACGATCACATATTGTGGTGCGATGTCGTATCTTCTTAGCATCACAGGATGTTCTGCCTTTTCAATGGCCCGTCAGATCACCAGACTTGTCGCCATTTGGAAAACTGTGGGGTATGGTGAAACGAAAGGTGCAGTGCTGTTCCCAATTGCCAATTGAACTTTGGAAGCAGGTGAATGAACACAAATTGCTGTACCACAGGACGCCATTCGCACCTATTATGCATCGATGCTATCACGCGTGGAACAAATTATCAGCGACAATGGCGAAACATGCGCCTATTCGACAACAGGACACCTGCTGAACTGAGGTGACTCCATTGCTAATAATTTGTACAGAATGTACATTTCCTAACACTGTGAACGTCCTATCTGTAGTCGTTGAAGGTGTTCTGATTGTTCTGAACATGAGTGTACAAATTGTGGGTAGCATTTCTAAGAGACGAATTATACTAGCACCTCATTTTTCTTATGTCCTTTCAATAAATCGTGCTACAAAATGCCAGCACATTTTGAACAGCTCGAAAACGCGTTCGTGTTGGTAAAGTGTTTTGTAATGAAATGATGAGAAACCTAATACTGGTGTTGATGTGTGCACTTTAATTGAATACATTATTGACTGAAAACAATTGTCCTAAAAGAATTAGGCAAAATGTAAGTCACCTTTTAATTCCCTTGCAAATGAGTCAGTCTTGTTATGCTTTTTACTGTGAGTGATAGATGTTCACAGACGCGTTTCGTCTTTTTTCATTTTAAGGCACATCATTGGAATCTAGCATGATACACGTATGGTATTTTTGTTTTTTGATATTGATATCGCTTTTCAGGTAGATATTTGACTAACTATAGTTCTTAGTATTTTCAGTTGGCATAGGTGTTTCCTCTCATCTGGTCAATTGGAGGTCACACTAACGTTCATTTGACAAAACATGAGCATATTTTGGTGTTGCGAACATTTTACTTCCAACTTTATAATTTGTTTGCACTTGCTTTTGTGATGTACTATCAGTCACAGTCTTCTGTCAGTTATATAGACAGTTATATAGACGTACAGATGTATCCATAGCTACTTTGAGTTCACTGTGTACCTCATTCTCTTTGGTTTGTTTACGTACACGTACATGTCGCCAACCGAACGATGTATATGCTGAAACTAACGGCCATTCGTTTCTATTACGTTTATATCTGTCGGTTGTGTGTGTGTGTGTGTGTGTGTGTGTGTGTGTGTGTGTGTGTGCATGTATGCGTGTGTGTGTGTGTATGAGCAGGAGAGAGAGAGAGAGAGAGAGACAGAGAGAGAGAGAAGACACATGCAAGGTTTTCTTTTCCATTTAATTTGAGTTTTGGTTTAAATGTTTTACGGAGACGTTCGTGGACCAGTGAGTGAGTGGAAAGGGGGTTGGGAGGCGTTATTGATATGATAATGGTCCTCTGTTGTAGCATTCTCTGTTATTTTATTTATTAGCGTAAAGAATGATTCGTTTGATGTGTGTGCTTGATCATTCAGCAGTATTTTCTTTCCTGCTTTGGTTCTCTGTATGTTGTAATTTTCTTGCAGTGTTATGATATATATTTTATTGTTGATTCTAATTATTTTCATGTCTTCTTCTCTAGTGGTTGGTTTGTAATTGCGTTCTCTTAATTGTTCCGTAAATGTGGAGTGATTTGTTCATACTTTCAAGCTCTCATGTGTTCTTTGTATGTCACATCAAATGTTCTGCCTGATTGTCTTATGTATCTCCCATTACAAGTGTTACACTGTAACTGAAATGTACCTACTTTCTGGTATACGTCTGTGTTTTTGCGGCTGTATTGTTTTATAGAATTGCCTGTTTTCTTTGATACGTTTATTCCCTGTCTTTGGAAATGTTGGTGATTTTTTATGCTTGTTTGTGTTTGTGTGTTATTATGAGCCATCGTGTTTTTTCTCTTATATTTTCCTAATAATTTAGTGTAGTTGTTATGATACTGAGTGATTGTGATTATGTATGGTTCTGTTGTGTTGTTGTCAATGGTTTTTACCCTTTCTGATTATATGTTATTTTTGGTTTTGTTGTTTAGCTTTGTGACTATATCACTGTTGTACTCACTGTTTCAGGCGATCTGCATTATTATCTTCAGTTCTTTTTAGTCGTTTTATTTGCTGAGTGAAATTGTATTGACTCTATGGAGATTGTTTTGAATTATTGTTTGATTTTTTCGAGTGTGGGTGGTCCTAATATGGGGTGGGGGTGGGGGGGGGGGGGGGTAACAATGTCAGCTGCTGTATGTGCACAGTGAATTTCAAACATATGCTTACTGTTGGAACTACTGACGGCCTTGGGAGAGCCAGTCGTGACAAAACTCTACCATCTGGTGAGCAAGATGTATGAAACAGGCGAAATACCCTCAGACTTCAAGAAAAATATAATAATTCCAATCCCAAAGAAAACAGGTGTTGACAGATGTGTAAATTACCGAACTATCAGTTTAATAAGTCACAGCTGCAAAATACTGACATGAATTCTTTACAGACGAATGGAAAAACTAGGAGAAGCCGAACTCGGGGAAGATCAGTTTGGATTCCGTAGAAATGTTGGAATATGTGAGGCAATACTGACCCTACGACGTATCTTAGAAGCTAGATTATGGAAGGGCAAACCTACATTTCTAGCATTTGTAGACTTAGAGAAAGCTTTTGAACTTGTTGACTGGAAAACTCTCTTTCAAATTCTGAAGGTGTCAGGGGTAAAATATAGGGAGCGAAAGGCTATTTACAGTTTGTACAGAAACCAGATGGCAGTTATAAGAGTCGAGGGACATGAAAGGGAAGCAGTGGTTGGGAAGGGAGTGAGACAGGGTTATAGTCTCTCCCCGATGTTATTCAATCTGTATATTGAGCAAGGAAACAAAAGAAAAAATCGGAGTATGTATTAAAATCCATGGAGAAGAAATAAAAACTTTGAGGTTCGTCGATGACATCGTAATTCTGTCAGAGACAGCAAAGGACTTGGAAGAGCAGTTGAACGGAATGGATAGTATCTTGAAAGGAGGATATAAGATGAACATCAACAAAAGCAAAACCAGGATAATGGAATGTAGTCGAATTAAGTTGGGTGATGTTGAGGGAATTAGATTAGGTAATGAGACACATAAAGTAGTAAAGAAATTTTGCTATTTGGGGAACAAAATAACTGATGATGGTCGAAGTAGAGAGGATATAAAATGTAGACTGGCAATGGCAAGGAAAGCGTTTCTGAAGAAGAGAAATTTGTTAACATCGAGTATAGATTTAATTGTCAGGAAGTCTTTTCTGAAAGTATTTGTATGGAGTGTAGCCATGTATGGAAGTGAAACATGGACGATAAATAGTTTGGACAAGAAGTGAATAGAACCTTTCGAAATGTGGTGCTACAGAAGAATGCTGAAGATTAGATGGGTAGATCACATAACTAATGAGGAAGTATTGAATAGGATTGGGGAGAAGAGAAGTTTGTGTGGCACAACTTGACTAGAGGAGGGGATCGGTTGGTAGGACATGTTCTGAGGCATCAAGGGATCACCAATTTAGTATTGGAGGGCAGCGTAGACGGTAAAAATCATAGAGGGAGACCAAGAGATGACTACACTAAGCAGATTCAGAAGGATGCGGGTTGCAGTGGGTTCTGGGAGATGAAGAAGCTTGCACAGGAGAGAGTAGCATGGAGAGCTGCATCTAACCAGTCTCAGGACTGAAGACCACAACAACAACATGCTTACTGTTTTTCTATTTGATTGTTATATCCAGAAAGTTGATTTGGGTGTTCTCTTCTAGTTCCACTGTGAATTTTATGTATTTATGTAAGTTCTTGATGCCAGTATGTAATTCTTCAATTTTTGTTTGTGGTTCATCTATTAAGCAGAAGATGTATTCCATATACCTGAACCAGTGTAACACGTTGTATTCTTTTACTGCTGTTTTTGTGATCGCTGGGTCAGTTATAACTGGTTCCTTATCTCGAGACATAGACAACCCGACTCAAGCTATACACTGAGGTCCTTGTATCCGCATTCTTTATTCCCCAGGATCGACCGTAAATTGATCACTGTCACCTAGGTGATGCACCCAGTCAACTATGCAAGTGATATTTAACATTGACGTAATTCTAAAGTCGTCACATGTCACAAAAATGGTGGCAGACCCCTCAATCTCTTCTCACCCTGATCATTTCATGCATGAGGAGGAAGCACCCTCTTTAGTCGCTGGTCTTGTTTAACTGGGACACTTAAGTGTGAGGCGTTGTTATGGAGCTGGACTGCATAGGAAGAGCACGTGGCTATTTCTCAATAACAAATTATGTCACCTGAGTTCTATTTGTTGACAACAGTGTTACGTGACATCAGCAGTGACCATATCGAGACAGATCTGTGAGTGACACGAATAAGTGAACTCCGCTTGTTTTCCTGACAGTACACCAGACCATTTCACCAGACGAGCTAGAGTGATTTGCTCAATTTATATGTAATCTTCTCCACCCTGGCGGCTGGCATAAATGGTGATCAGTGGTTCAGTGAGAGGGTATCGCGCTACAGAAAAGCCTGTCGTAACTCGCCGGCGTATTTGATGACAATCGTTGCTAACAGGTGAAGCGCCAAGACCTGCCCTCCCCGCCCCTCCATCCTTTCTCTCTAGATCACCTAGGCTAACCAGTCGCAACTCGCAGACTCTTACACGCTCACAAGAGGAAATTGACCTAAGTTTTTGTAAGTTTGTAGCACAATAAGGTTTGTAGCAGTAAGGTTGTACCAATATACGCTTCGTTGCAGTGAGTCCCTTGTCGCTGTAACACACTCCTTATTAAGCCTAAGTAAGACTTCTCCAGGGCACCAGTAACGTACTGCTGAACTTGTTGCTGGTTGCATTAATCCAGATTCTAGTATTATGTGGACTGAAATTGGTCAAAGCTGTTTTTCGTGAAAATAAGTACTGAGAACAGATATAGATAGTCAACATAATGTAAGATAAAATAGAACTTGTACAGTTACATGCTTTCCTCTCTGTAGCTCTACATTTTGTTAGGGGCACTAGGTGTCTTACAGTGCCTGCGTCTTGAGAATAGAGATACCGAATGTGCATGATCCCTTAATAGGCAATAAGCACCCCAGACTCCGGATAAGCATTTAATAAAAACATAATGGATTAGTGTCCCATTTGGAAGTGGAAGTGTTCGTGAGATAATTACTGCCCACTCCCATTAAACCGAAGTGATAGTGTCTCAGACTGTAAGTCAAACCTCGTATTTTGTCATAGCACGCCACGAAATCCCTAGACAATTTATGTACGTGATAAATAACTATTGATTCGCAGACCAAACATAGGTAAAACCATACTGTCATTACCGCTGTGTAATGGAATCGCAAAAGATCTGGAAGGACGATATTTTCACCACCCATAGCTGTGAGGGTATGAGAAAGCTAGTTTCACACACTTTGTTCTGTAGGAAGTCACATGGGCAGGCGGAGTAACTCTGAATGACACCGTCAGATTGGTTGTAAGTAGCTTTGTTTCTTTGTGTAATCAACCTCCACGTTAAAACATCCCAGAGGTATTCTGTAGGATTCAGGTCAGGACTCTGTGTAGGCCAGTCAATTACAGGGATGTTATTGTCGTGTAACCACTCCACCACAGGCCGTGTATTTTGAAGAGGTGCTCCATCTTGTTGAAAGACGCAGTCACCATCCCCGAATCGGTCTTCAACAGTGGGAATCAAGAAGGTGCTTAAAACATCAATTTAGGCCAGTTCTGTGATAGTGCCACACAAAACAACAAGGGTTGCAAGACCCCTCCATAAAAAACATGACCACACCATAACACCACCGCCTCCGAATTTTAGTGATGGCGCTACACACGCTGGCAGAAGATGCAAACCGGACATTTGTCATACCTATACCATGCCATCGGATATCCACATTGTGTACCGTGATTCGTTACTGCACACAACGTTTATCCACTGTTCAGTCGTCGAATGTTTACGCAGATTACACGTTGCGAGCTGGCTGCTGTGACCCAGTGGATCTAGGCGCTTCAGTCTGCAAGCGCGACCACTACGGTCTCAGATTCGAATCCTGCCTTCGGCATGGGTGTGTGTGATGGTCTTAGGTTAGTTAGGTGTAAGTAGTTCTATGTTCTTGGGGACTGATGACCTCAGATGTTAAGTCCCATAGTGCTCAGAGCTATTTGAACCATTTGGACACCAAGCGAGGGGTTTTTTGGCATTTACCGGTGCGATGTGTGGCTTCTGAGCAGCAGCTCGAACATGAAATCCAAGTTTCCTCACCTCCCGTCTAACTTTCATAGTACTTGCAGTGGATCCTGACGTAGTTTTGAATTCCTTTGTGATGGTGTGCGTAGATGTCTGCCTATTACACATTACGACCATCTTCAACTGTCGGCCGTCTCTGTCAGTCAACGGATGAGATCGGTTGTACGATTTTATGCTGTACTTGCCCTTTCACGTTTCCACTTCACTATCACATCGGAAACAGTGGGCCTAGGGATGCGTTCAGACGTATGACCATGTTCGAAGTCCGTGATTTCCATGAAGTACCCCATTCTGCTCTCTCACCATGTCTAGTGACTAATGAGGTCGCTTATACGGTGTACCTGGCAGTAGGTGGCAGTTCAATGCACCTAATATGAAGAACGTATGATTTTGGAGGTTTATGGGATACTTTTGAACACATAGTGTAGGTCTGCTCAACGTAATTATCTCCCTTACTCATCAGGAACCTGTAAATTCTTGCCTACTTCTGCCACTAAGACACTCCCTCCTGGGATGAATAGGTATTCCGTGAGTTCTCATATTTGATGTCGCTAGACTCTCACTTATTCTTAACACTATCAGAAAAGCCACTAAGAAAGTAATGCGGCCCACACTGGTTTGTTTTCGACAGAAAGACACTCATCCATCCTTCGCACAGTAGACAGTAGAGGTGTCAGCATCGCTGTTTGGTGGCTCATGTAATGGGTTCCCATGTTAAATAATTAGAACTACAATCAAACAGAGCATGGACTTTGATCCTATGGAACATAGCACTACCACACAGTTTACACTATATAATACTCCGAGAAAAGCAAGTCTGGACCTTATATAAATCTGTATTTGTGCTTCTAAAACTATGTAAAACAAACACTGGAATACATTTTTGGCAGGCAATACGATTACTAAGAGCAACTGCTTTTTACTATCGATGATGATACACTATAGCAGCAGAATACCATCGGATATTGATTATTTTAGCTACGCTATCGATCACTCAAATTTTTAAAAGTGATTGGACTCACATTACATTGTTTGCGCCGTGAGGTGCATACGCCATAGTTGTGAGTTGGGGTGTAGCGTCCAACAGCAACATTCACAGTGCTACGCAACACACTAAAAACGCATACTTAGCTGTGTCCTCAGAGCTCAAGCCGAGCGACGGGGTGGTTTGTAAACTAACTGAACCCTCGCAAGTGGACGGCTACAGATGTCGCAGGCAGACAGGCAAATACAGCTATCTGACCGACCCTGATTATTTAGCTGTGCGATGGACACGACCTCCCATACAGAATCGTAGCGAGCAGTAGGCAAGCAGTCGGGATTGTAAACATCTGAGGATCGCGAACCCTGATTCCCTCTCCCTCTTCGCCCCTCCCTCTCTCTCTCTCTCTCTCTCTCCCTCTCTCTCTCTCTCTTCGCTCGTTCTCGTCCATGGTACATGCATCCAAAGCAGTAAATCTCCCTCAACTGATACCAACAGATAGAACAATCGAAAAAAGTTCAATGTCCACTAAATGGGAATAAACATTACACATACACCAACAAATAACACAACAGCTTCCTCACCAATACAGAATTAGCGGGAGAGCCGCAGTTTCGTCTTCTATCTCTAGAATGGTCCATCGTTCCACTAGTAAGACAAATGCGCTTTGGTTCCCTCTAGCTACTCCTTACAGGTACTATCGACCGATTACCCCATCTGTACAGTGATTATGTTTTTTCTAATTACGAATGTTGTAACTTTAACAGAGGCAACTATTTATTTATAGCTCATAAAACATAGATATGTGTTTTAACGTATTACTGACGTTCGAAGTAGTCACCATCATTGTGTATAACCCGTTGGCAGCGATGTGTAAGTCGTAGGATACTCTTAGCAGTGTTGACAGTTCGAGCGGCTTGCCTGAAAAATCCCTAACAGTTCTGACCCATATGCTGTGAAGTGTTTCCTTTAGTTTAGAAATCTGGACAAAAGAACCACCTCATGCAGAGGTTATGTCATACCTCGATTTATAAAGACAGAATAGCTTCTTCTTACAGGGATACTTGTATGCACCTGTAGAAGCAAGACTGCTTCTGATGGTAACATGATCGCGTTTTTTAAACATTTGGCAGTTTGTAAGACGATTACGCCTCCCTTTCTAAGACACAGTGGTACCACTCTCAAGAAGAACTTACGAGACATTCCCAAAAATCGTTAATTTTCGTCCAGTATTACTTTGTATCGTCAGCAATCAGCTACTGACGACGTATTATACTTAGTAGTAGGGGATGTATGGCAGGTTCACCATGAACATCAGGATTATGAAGTATGTGTTTGTGTTCAAACATGTGCAGAGGAGATGACTATGTCCAGTCATAAGGAAGGTATGTAACTGACGTCAAATATTGTGATAGCAAAGGAAAGAGTATGCCAAGTCACAAGAATGGTACAGACATTTCTATTTCCAGAGCCACAGCCGTCCACAGGGTGTATTTCCGATGCTTTGCTCATTGTTGAATGTCACTCAACTGAATCCGCAATGGTACTATTGAATTATAAGCATAGCTATTAGATATTTATGTAACCGATTTCATAGGATGATTCTGTCTATGGGTGACCTATGGAAGGAATGATTCACGTTTCCCGCTAATGGCAGGAGCCGTCCAAATAGAGAGTGTGGTTGCAATGCAGGAATGTAGTTCAGTTGACAGTGTAGTCTTCCAGACAGCCGAATAGCGAACTAATATTTAGTACCCCAGTACATGTGATGCATTATGACCCGTTCAGCACGTGTGCTAGTTTTTATAGCGAGAATTTCGAAGTATAGTTATAACTATGACGCATTTTTTCCCTCAGCTGTGATAGCGTGTATTGGTTTCAGTTATCAATGCAGTAGGGTGATTTTTCTTGGCGTGTGTAGTGAATTCTGACGTCAAACAACGGAAGTTGCTGTATGCTTGCAGCTAATACACTTTTTTTGAACTCCTCTCTGTTCAACACCAGCATCTAGTCAGTTGAACTTCTTTCCAAAGATTGTATTTTAAACCCGAGCCCATTCCCCCTAGCTTGTAGGTCTGGAGTACAATTTGAGTGTTACTGTCCCTTGTTTCGAGTGGTACAGCGAGATTTTATTCCCAGCAGGATAACACAAGTTGTATGGTATAGTCAGTTTTTGCGTTATATAGCGATTTTAAGCCGTCCTCGTAGAGCGCTGTGCATAAAGCTGTGTAATTAGGGCGGATCTTTGTGATTAATTACGTATTTATGACGGATAATTGTGACAATTTCCCGAGAAAAATAAATAAAGTGCACTAACATGACCTTCCTCTCCCCCATCTGTACAGTTTCCATGTGTTTTGGGGGTGCACATAAACTTTCCATCCAGCAGAATCAGTGTCCGATCGCTGATAAGTTGCGTTTCTTTCGTGCACTGACTGTTTGTGCTGTGAATTATTTTTGGATGTTTAAGCATTGTGAGCGTGTTAGCACGCATTATTTCGGTGATCTTCGGGTAGTTGGTACGTCTGTATGGTGTGTACTGGATTATTTGGGAAATTTATCAGTTCTCTGCGTCTCTGTACATCAGTGCAATTCATTATTTATGAGTAGTTTCCATGTTTGTAATATGTATATTGCGACCCCAAGCACGTCAGCGTCAGTGTTTTGTATCAGTGTAGTAAATAAACTAGGTGAAATCCGTCGCTAAATAAATTGTTTCAAAATGCAATAAATTACAGTTGTTTCTTTCTTCAGCAGACCAGAACAGGCTGATTCCATTTTCAGTCATTTTTCCTCCTTCAGACCGCCGGCAGGGTAAGTGTTTTGTATCAGCATAATAAATAAAGTAGATGAAATGTATGCCTTAAAAATGTTCAAAACATAAATGAAGTACAGTCCTTCCTCTCTCCAGCAGCCCAGAACAGTCTGATTCCTTTTCCCATTAGTTTTCCCCTCCAGGCCGCCAGGGGGATAAGGAGACTGGGGCAGTTGTGCATCTCAGAAAAACACGTGACGTCATGATGATGATGTGCTCCTATGGACTGAACGCACGATCATATGACCCATTGCAGCGCCCTCTAGCTATGAACTAGCGAACTAGGTTAGTTCTTTGGTCTAGTGGATCGGAGGCAGCTGCGTCTTGTGTGGTGGGAGCTTATATGTAGGTTTTAGGTATGACAGACAATTCCAGCAGACTCAGATGTTTCCATGCATTGTGTAATGCATCTTTAATGCAAAGCATTTATTTGCAGGATCATATTCTTCCTCTTCATATGTTCAAGCACTAATGCTCGCTTCCATTCTTCATGCAGTGAGCTGTCGATACACTCCTCACGAAATGAGTGCATGTAATACACCTATTAAGACTCACCCTGTCTGGTAGCAACATCTCGCTAATTGAACACCGACAGCACTGATATCAGAGCCTCTTGTGGCGGTAACACGACACTAACGCTGTAGGTTTATAAAAAATTTAAGCAAATTTCAACAAATGTAACAAAATTTCAGAAAATTTACACAAATTTAAAGATATTTAAGCAAATTATACTCAAATTTAATGACATCATGAGCAGTCGGAGAAAATACTGAGGTGTCAAGTATGAAAGGGATGAGACTGCCTCATGCCTGTGGGACGCGAACGCACACCTGTGCATTGCTCAGCAGCTGACAGTTTCGTCGTCACTTCGTGGCTGCCACTGGTGTATCCAGACTCTGGCAGTGGCATAGCACGTCGACTGGTGGGGTGTGTTTTTTTACTAGCGATGTTTTGTTTTAACTATATTCCATTGATTGAACTGATCCATAGGACGTTACAAATTTAAAAAAAAAACTACCCCACACATGTGAAGAATATCGATTTACTTAATTTGCATAAATTATTTGTATCAACGTGATGTTAGTGGTACAAGAGTTAAGGGGAGGGTGACATGGAGCAGAACATCACGTTAAGTGCAGAACAATAGGTTAATTTGCATAATTTTTATGAAAAACATAGTTCAATAGTTTCAGGGGGTTAAAAAGCATGTGAAATCCGAAAAGTGTACCATAAAATGGTGGGAGGACATAACTGATTACTTAATTTGATATCAAAGGTGGTACAATAGTTTAAGGAAATAAGAGTGACATGGAAAGCCACTAAACAGAACAGTAGATTAAGTGCCAACAAAGAGCCAAACATTAGGCTAAAACACCCAGTGTACAGTGTGGGAACATTAGGTTATGCAATGTGTCTTCCCCATGTAATTACTTCTTACAAAACCTAATTGCTTCCAAACATAAGAGCATGATGAGCAAGAGAAATCCAACCTCCACAATCTGAACTCTTTTATATAAACAATATAGCCTTGAATTTTGTGTTTTGCGATCCTTCCTTCCCACCAGAGAGCCACCAACTTCCATATATTCCTAACACTGTCCTGAATCCTCTAAAGTGTTAAAATAAACAATAATCCATGGACTCTCGAAATTGTTTAAACAATATTCCGTACACAACAATCAATTCTCCTCCAAATGACAGATTTACGGATTTTTTTCCCACCAGTTTCTGAGGGGAAGGGTGGGAGGGAAGGGAGGCTTATCATAGAGGGAGAGGCTAATTAATTGATCAATTTAATTAAGTAGTCAATCAAACTGATAAGAGTGAGAGGGGATATTCCAGTAACTCAGACCTGAAAGTGTATATGTAGCAGCGAGGAGGAGGAGGGTTGGAGGATTCCACAGAGCGGAGGGTAGTGGGAGGAGGTGGCGAAACAATAGGTTAAGCGCCTGTCAATCAAAACGAAGGATCCTTTTAGCAGAACAATAAGTTAAGTACCTGTAAATCATAGAAGAACAATAGGTTTGCCCCTGAGTGCATACCTGCCCCTGATGTAGGCAACCTTCACTAACAAAATGGGCCACAAACGATCTATCCTGGCTACTAATGTCTAACTTCAGCAGTTCTCCCTATGCTACTCAGTACCAGACAGCCTCCTGTTACAATATAGGAAAATTAAGATAAATGGATAAAAATATATAATATATGGTGGAATGAGAGTACTTACATATCTTCTTCGATGTGAGTTCTGCAGGTGTAATGTAGTACTATACTCTTGTCAACAACAGAACTCAATTGATGGAATTTATTATTAACAAATATACACATACTCTCTTATACTTCCCAGCTCCATAGTAACCCTTTCCAGTGCCCCAGTTATTTAAGGTATGAAAGGAGTGCTCATTGGTCCTGCTAGCTCACTCATTTGTTACATAGTTTTATTCTTAATTTCTTTGCGTGTTTTTGGTGCTTGCATTGTTTAATTCATAAATTTCGGGCGTATTGTAGTGCTTGAGAGTTGTAGCATCGCGTTTTTAGTACCTGAATAGTGTAAAATCGTGTAGTCTCCCTCCGCCGCCAAGCAGTGTGTCAGCAGTGCGCAAGTAGCAGCATTACTGCATTTACTAGGCACTCTTGTATTTTAATAACCGTTTCAATTTTGTGTCGAATTGTTTGTGCTCTCTGTAGATTAATTCAGACGTTTTTTGCACAACAGTTTTTAGCATGGATAGGGACTGCAACTGCTGTGTTCGGATGCAGACTGAGTTGGCATCCCTTCGATCCCAGCTTCAGCCAGTGCTCGCCAGATTTCGAGAGGGTGCGTTTCTGGATGAGGTATCGAATATACTGATTCCCCCTACTTATACCTCCCGAGGAGATCACGAATGTAAAATTAGGGAGATTCGAAGGGGCACGGAGGCTTTCAGACAGTCGTTCTTCCCGCGAACGATACGCGACTGGAACAGAAAAGGGAGGTAATGACAGTGGCACGTAAAGTGCCCTCCGCCACACACCGTTGGGTGGCTTGCGGAGTATGAATGTAGATGTAGATGTAGGGGATGGGAGTGGAGGGAGAGATGGGTTGGCGCCATTTTCATGACACGTAGCAACTATAGAGTCACATCATGACCTTGAATATACCTCACACATCATGCTTCTGCCAGTGTTTCCCCACGAGAGAGGGAGCAGGCGAACCAAGGAGCACAAGTGTATAAACTGACATCAGATGTTTATATCTTATCTAGAGACCAGTAAACAGTTATGACTTATCTGGGGCCTCAACCTGCAACGGTGCCCTATTCATGTGCAAAACTAAAACTAAACTCCTCCTTAACAGGCCATGGTAGCCCAACTGTACAGACCGACCGTCACGTCACTCTCAGCCCACATGCACCACCAGATCCAAGAATGTAGGAGCATGTGGACAACACACCATTCTCCCAGCTGTATGTCAGTTTACGAGACTGGAGCCACTACTTCTCAGTCAAGTAGCTCCTCAGTTTGCCTCACAATGGCTGAGTGCACCCCACTTGCCAACAGTGCTCAGCAAACTGGATGGCCATTCATCCAAGCGCTTGCCCAGACTGACTGCGATAACTTTGGCGATCTTCTGTGTCATCAAGCTACCCACTTCTGCCTAGAGACTGCCTGTAATTCAGTGTTCATAATTGTCTAGATTTTGGCGCATAGGGCATAATGATCAAACAATCAGATGAATCGTATCGAGTCTGCATCGAGTCACAGGTATACCATATACGTCAGGTACAACATTCTACCTGTTTGTGCCTCTGTGTCTAAGGAAACATAGTGTACTGATCACTATACCACGTGCCAATTGATTTGTGGATACCTCCTCAGAATAAGGATCCTAGGCCATCCTTGAGTTGCAGGTCTGGTTCCTGGCAGAGCTATATGAATACAAATATGTTTTACATTAAACAGACTGTGTTTAGGGTGACTGTTAAATGTGCTGGACAGCCACTGGTGGTATTTATTGTATTAAATTTCTAATCAGCCATCTACACAGTTTCAACATTCTGTTGAAGCATAGCGTCACCACTCTTTCGTGAACATGTGCAACACCCGGTCAATTCATACCAAGACAGGGGCCTGGGAGTAGTATCTGTTTAAAAAGTAGACTTGCACTCATGAAGGAATCAAAGGATGCTAATATGAATTGCGCTACTATAGCCAACGTCGGCAGTACTTGTGCAAAGTGTAGAATCCGTAACCCCAGATAGGTGTTTACATGTGTGACCTGCTGGAGGATGTCTAAGGCCTGTGTGAAGTTCCTGTTGACACCTGTCTGGACTGCTTGTAGCAGAGTATTAGTTGTACAGTGCTGAGCGACAAATGCTGTTGGTAACAACAATTCCTAGGCATTCCAAGGTACCAACGAGCCATAAACGTGCTACATATTCTTGCAATAGCCTGACCCCAATACACATCAGCAACCAACTTATCCACATTTATATGGTAGCTAGTGGCCGTTCCATATATGGGGATCCAATCTAAAGCCACATTCATGTCGTTGTCAGTCCGTACCGCCACCACCAAGCCATCAGTATATGCTTTACACTTGAATCTATATCATTCCAAAGTCAGTCCTGTCAGTCGGTGGAAACAGCCACAGAGTAACAGATCAAGGGCTGTCACATATAATACTGTAGACACGGGACACAATTGTCTGTCGTATCTCGATACGACAAGTAATTTTTCCGTACAGCCATTCAGAAACACTACGGAGAAATCATGATGGAGTTACCACGCCTTGACAATGATAAATGGTAATGAAAACCGCATGTTCATCAAGCCTTAGACTCACTCCATTGAAAGCTTGATGGAATCATACTGACAAAAGTGCTCCTTGGCTGCGGAACGTCTTTGCTAGGGCGATCATATCGTAATAGTCATCCAGCGCCTTCTAAATGTTGATATCTCCGCCACGCACCGTATGATCGAGTGAGATAACGTGGCACAATTTTCATTGGAAGCGTTCTGATTATAGACTATAATATTTTAAAGTCGCGGTTCAGCAGCGTCAGTTGTCGTTAGTCCGGAATCTGGGTGCCACTTGAAGTTTTGTGTATCGCAATAATCAGCCCCTCCACAAAGCTGACGGTAAGGGCACGTCAGGAGACATTATTTCACGGCAGATATCAGTCCATCGGGATGCTGTCGTACAGCTGGTAATCCCATAAAATTTCAAAGGGGAGGCATGTGGTCCCAGTGATTTATTCACTGCTATCCCGTCAATGGTCTTCATCCTAAGTAACCTACTCCACACACACCGGTTATTAGGTAGGTATTCATAATGATGTGGCTGACCAGTGTACACTCCATCCAGACGACTATCGGAATGTCTCCTTACATGGGTGTATCCCGTATGTAGGCCATGGGCATGCTCCCACATGTCAAAAATACTGCAGATAATGTGTCAACATTCGCAGTTCTGGGCACGGTGTGCATCGAGAAATGTGATCTTTCGGTGCAAGTACAAAATTAAAATCGCCGTCTAGGATAAAATAGTCGTGCTGTCCTTGTAACAGCGAGGCAATTTCCTCTGTGAAGTACATAGATATAATGAGCCGTACGTGAAGTACCGTCGCTGATAATCCTCTCCCGCCCCACCCCACAGCGAATGGTACAAGATACCGCATACACTGATGCCCTGATGCCTACAGTAAGAAGTTTTGTAATGCTGCTGCCAGTTTTGAAGGTATGTAATACTAAGGCTTTGAACCTGCACATGATGGGAAATTCGTCAATGTGCACTTCTTGTAGGAGGAGGATGTCTATGTCCGCCCTTTATAGCACAAATGTAAGTAAATACATCCTTTTCTGCGACTGAATGGCGTTGATGTCGAGAGACGGATGCCAATATGCTTGTCTTCGTTCCTATATCTACATATGTACCGCACATGGAAACTTACGTCATTTGAATTTGTATTGGCACATTGTGTTCCTCTGTTGTGTCTGCCAGCGTGGGTTATAGTTCTAACTTAAAGGGGCGCCTACCCTGCCGCATTGCCTGTTGCTACCGTCAGCGGATCACCTTCACAGTCAACCCAGTCTACTTGGGACAAGTTAGCCCTCGGCGTCGTCTTGGCAGCCCCATGTCTCTGTGTCGTCTTTTCTGATACCATAGATTGGTAATAGACTGATGGTAGCTATGCATTATCGAGCACCTCAGGGCTATTCTACAGCCGTGTTCGGGATGTAAGGTCTCTGTCATATAGCGCGCTTCTTTCCCTTTGTTGATGGTCGCCCTTCGTATATAGCTTCTTTTAGTCGCGTTGTGGCTTAGAGCTCTTCAATTCCCGAATCGCTGCAGCATATATTCAATGGTTACTCCACCTACCTACACTGGAGACCTAAACAAACTGCTACGCTTCGTAATATCGTGTAGGACCTCCGCGAGTGTGCAGAAGTGCTGCAGCATGACGTGGAATAGGGTCGACTACTGTCGGAAGTGGTGCTGCAGGGAACTGACACCAGGAATCCTGCTGGACGGTCCATACATCCCTAAGAGGACGAGGAGGTGGAGATCTCTTCTGAACAGTACGTTGCAAGCCAGATATGATCAGTAATGTTCATGTCTCGGGAGTTTGGTGGCCAGTGAATGTGTTTAAACTCAGATGAGTGTACCTGAAGCCACACTGTAGTATGATGGACGTGTAGAGTGTCGCTTTGTCCTGCTGGAATTGACGAAGTCCGTCGTAATGCACAATGGACGTGAATGGATGCAGGTGATCAGACAGAATGTTTACTTACCTGTCACCAATTAGAGTAGTGGCTAGAAGTGCCAGCTGCACACGCCCCACACGGATACAGAGCCTCCGCCATCTTGAACAGTCCCCTGCTGACATGGAGGGTACAGTGGTTCATGAGGTTGTCTCCATATTTGTACACGTCCATCCGCTCGATACAGAATCAGGCAACATGTTTCCAATCATCAACAGCCCGAAGTCGATGTTGACGGGCCCAGGCGAGGCGTAAAGCATCCAAATACTGCGCCAAACACTTATTGTCTTATATGAGCGTTGCCAACTGCAGGGCCACACTTTTCCGATGTACAAATGATGCTTCGGTGTTCATAAGGGCCGTTACTAAGCGGCTCACAGAAAGGGGGCTGAGGCAACGACACCCCTTGCGCCGACCTCCATTGACCTCTGTACACCAAAAAGTTGCGTTATCAGTGGTGTCGGGCCACTCTGCCTGTAATCTCACTGACTGGAGTAGAACTGTCTTCAGTAAGGAGTCCTCCTTCTAAACAGGCGCCAATGACCAGCAAAGCCTCGTCTAGAGCTCAGACGAACGTTGACGTACCGTCGTACAAGTAAATAATAATGCCTGCCCGCACTCGGCCACAGTTTCTATTGTATGCCTTCGTGCTGCTTGCCAAAAACTGTTATGCGGGGTAGTGTCGCTGGATCTCTCCCCTATTGAGAACGTTTGGAGCATTATGGGCGGGGCAGTCCTATCAGATAGTATTATGGCGGTCAAACGCGCCAACTGGACGGAATTTGGCACGATATCCCTCAGGAAGTCAGCTCTCTCAATCAGTGCCCTACAAATAAATGCTTGCTTGCAAAAGCGCAAGAGGTGGACCGACGCGTTGTTGTCTTGCCCAATCACAGAGGCTCTTTCTCTTGAATAAACCTCGCAGTTTTTCTGAAACTGTAATCAGTTGTCTGACTGCACATCACTTCTATAGATTTCCTTCCCATTTGCATTTCAAATTATCTTTCTTTTGCTTCATTTCTTCCTCCATAAGTAGGCTAAATAACATGGGCAGGGGTCGATTACAAACATGTGTCACACTTCTTTCAGCCGATGCCTGTATTTCGTGTGCTTTCACTTTTACTAGTTAGGTCTGATTTCTGTCCAAGCTGTATACAACGTTTCGCTCCCTGTATTTTATATAACCTCACAACAACATTTTGTAGTCAATACTGACAAAATATTATTCCATTATTACACAAAAAACTTGAAATTAAGAGTACTCAACTTCTCAATGAAATGTTTGGTCTTTTTTTCTTCATGTTATAATTTTTACACCCTTTCTTCAATTTCCATTGACGAACATGGCGACTGCATAGAGATGAAAACATGACCAAACGCTTTCTAGTATTTTCTGGAAGCTGAACACAGAATATGTACATTACTACTCTTTATCACTAGCCATTCAACCATGGAACTAATAAAAACAGTTTCAAAAGTTAGAAAATTTATTTATTTCTTGACCTAGTAAAGACTCAATGAAAGTCATTACTTTACGTTTTGTAATTACAAATTCCTTTACACCAATGAAATGTATTCGTATGACAACGACTTCTCGCACAGGAGAAGCGTCTTCGTCCTCCACCATCCCCCTCACATCGGCTGACCAATCTTCTTCTGGCATCAGTTCGTCAATCCACCATAGATCTGTATCTGAATAATCCATCTCGTCAGGGAAAACCTCGAAGAGGTCCAGCTCTTCTGCCAGGTCAGCCTCGATGTCCCGTACATAATCTTTGAAATCCAACTCCAGCAAGTCCATTTCCGATCGCCATCTAAAAAAACGAAGACAAAATTCATTTGTTTTTGGAGATCTTGAGTGGATATCTATCCTAAAATATATTATCCTTAAACAGTGTCATTCTTCTGTGAAGAGATTTTTCAAACTTATAAAAATTTATGACTGTGTCATGGCACGTCTTTCAAGGAGTACGTATAACAAACCAACTTATCAAAAGCATTATCAACACCAAGTTAACTTATTTCTAAAATACATTATCTGATGACCTCACACTAAGCGTTTGCAGACTACAACTAAATGGTGCCACCCACAGGAATACTACAACATACCGCTTGTGTGAATTTGTCATGTACTACTTACTTTGCCACAAGCGACATTGAATATATGTTAAAAGGATGCTTCAACACAAGTTACGGAAGTACGTCGGTCTCTCATGCTGGTAGTTAACTACTACTAAAGTGATTAGCTGCATGTGTATAGTGACACAACCGGCATATCTCGCGGAATGCATGTTGGTACCCTATGCGACCGTGCTCCCCACATTGATCATTACATGACGTATGCTAAGGGGACTGAAACCGGTCGTGTTTTAATTTGCTGTCATCACCAAGAAGACAGATATTGCCGCGTGTCACACTGCAATGTCAGAGTCAGTTACAGACTGCTTCTACGTCAGTCACGTCACCAGTGAGACGACCAGCCCCACCCTCCCTCTACCTCTGCGCTGTGTCCACCCTGAGCACTGTGGTTGGCGATCTTATCTGTACCACCCCTCTTTGCAAGCACTGACGAGCTATCGTAAACCATTATATGTAACATATATAACTAAAAACCTTATCTGCTATTATTCAGAAAGACTTGGTACTTACATTTTAGTAGAGAGTATGAGCTGCCACACAAGCCTGAAATAGAAAAGAGAAGAACATGCATTTTAATTACGATTTACAAAGGGTAAGTAGTTACATTTACTAACAATAAGCAATACTAAAAGCTCAAAGGAACGAAAGGTCTCTCGAAACATGTGTTTCGGAGTGAAACTTTGTAAGAACTTCGAGACGCGAGAGCACTTGTTGCCTTAATGCCTCGTCAGTCACACGACAGCTCGCCTGCGATAAAAAAACGCGACTGACGAAGCGATTCCTGCCTACAGCGTTTAGAGTGACGAGTGTGCGAGGATGTGAGAGCCGGCGGCGACTTACCAGCACAGAATCGCGAATGCGACGCTGTCGAGCGCAGTGATAAGCAAGAGAACAAGCATGTTGTCTGACTGCTTAGCACCAAATTATTGTTTCCGCGGTTACCCCGGCTGTAGCTCCATTGTCGACACAGGAGACAATGGAGTCTCACTACTCACGAATGCTCAGTGAATCACTATTTCTATTCATATATTTATTTCGCCGCTGCGTGATAACAAAACATATTTAATGATTGTTGCACTGACCGACAGAGTTTACATTCCAGCATTATAATAGTTTAAAGGTTGTTCTTCATATATCTGTAAGCGCGCAATAAGTAAATGTGAAAATGCCGAGCCTTGATTTAAAAACGTTGGTTTTATAGAAACTACGCAGATGTACCGAGGTTCCTTTTCTGCTTGTCTTTCGGTATCCACCCAGCGCGTTCCAAAAAAGGTAGAATAACGTGCTCCTCTGTGCCTGCCTACCATAGCATTTTCGTAATAGACGTGGGTAGACAAATTCCTGCAGTGTCTAAAAATGTATATCAAATTTATCTGTTCTGGTTGTGACACTTTGGAGCTGGACAACATTGGGTTAGGTTGCATCCCGTGTCGGCTTGTTAATTAGAAATATGTTACTTGAGATCTATTTCTTTTACAACTGTTTAATATTCCGTCCTTATAACCATTAGCAGAAGCCTCAATGAAACAGATGCGTAAGTAATCTCCTTCACGTACATTTTATAATTTTTTTCCGAATTTTAGGCAGTTTTACACATTGTAGCAAATGTTGTGAGTTATGTGTCAACATGGTGTCAATATCGCCTCTCATCGGACAAAATGTCACATCACTTACGTCACGTCATGTCATCACTTCACATCACACTAGCGCACTGTGTTATGGCACGGTGTGGTGCGTTGCTTAGAAGTTCCATTGGAACTACTGACAGCCGTGGGAGAGCCAGTCCTGAAAAAACTCTACCATCTGGTGAGCAAGATGTATGAGACAGGCGAAATTCCCTCAGACTTCCAGAAGAATATAATAATTCCAATCCCAAAGAAAACAGGTGTTGACAGATGTGAAAATTACCGAACTACCAGTTTAATAAGTCACAGCTGCAAAATACTAACGCGAATTCTTTACAGACGAATGGAAAAACTAGTAGAAGCCCACCTCGGGGAAGATCAGTTTGGATTCCATAGAAATGTTGGAATACGTGTGGCAATACTGACCCTACGACTTATCTTAGAAGCTAGATTAAGGAAGGAAGCATTTGTAGACTTAGAGAAAGCTTTTGACAATGTTGACTGGAATACTCTCCTTCAAATTCTAAAGGTGGCAGGGGTAAAATACAGGGAGCGAAAGGCTATTTACAATTTGTACAGAAACTAGATGGCAGTTATAAGAGTCGAGATACATGACAGGGAAGCAGTGGTTGGGAAGGGAGTGAGACAGGGTTGTAGCCTCTCCCCAATGTTATTCAATCTGTATTTGAGCAAGCATTGAAGGAAAGAAAAGAAAAATTCGGAGTAGGTATTAAAATCCAGGGAGAAGAAATAAAAACTTTGAGGTTTGCCGATGACATCGCAATTCTGTCAGAGGCAGCAAAGGACTTGGAAGAGCAGTTGAACGGAATGGACAGTGTCTTGAAAGGAGGGTATAAAATGAACATCAACAAGAGGAAACCGAGGATAATGGAATGTAGTCGAATTACGTCGGGTGATGCTGAGGATTAGATTAGGAAATGAGACACTTAAAGTAGTAAAGGAGTTTTGCTATTTGGGGAGCAAAATAAATGATGATGCTAGAAGTAGAGAATATATGAAATGTTGACTGGCAATGGCAAGGAAAGCGTTTCTGAAGAAGAGAAATTTGTTAACATCGAATATAGATTTAAGTGTCAGGAAGTCATTTCTGAAAGTATTTTTATGGAGTGTAGCCATGTATGGAAGTGAAACATGGACGATAAATAGTATGGACAAGAAGAGAATAGAAGCTTTCGAAATAAGGTGCTACAGAAGAATGCTGAAGATTGGATGGGTCGATCACATACCTAATGAGGAGATATAGAACAGAATTGGAGAGAAGAGCAGTTTGTGGTACAACTTGACGAGAGGAAGGGATCAGTTGGTAGGACATGTTCTGAGGCAACAAGGGATCACCAATTTCGCATTGGAGGGGTAGTATGGAGGGCATGTTAGTGACGGACAACTGAGGGTGACACTATGTCCTTCCTGTCTATGCCCCAGGCTATGTTAGTGACGGATAACAGAGGGTGGCAGTATGTCCTTCCTGTAACCACCCCAAACCACCCCCTCTGGCTATGTTAGTGACAGATAACGGAGGGTGGAAGTATGCCATTCCTGTCTATGTCCCCTGGCTATGTTAGTGATGGATAACAAGGGTTCACAGTATGAACTTCCTGTAAGCACCCAAAACCCACCCACCCAGCTATGTTAGTGACGGATACTGTATGTCCTTCCTGTAACCACAACAAACCCACCCTGGCTATGTTAATAACTGATAACGGAGGGTGGCAGTATGTCCTTCCTGTAACCACCACAACCCCCCCCCCCCCTGGCTATGTTCATGATGGATAACAGACGGTGGCAGTAAGTCCTTTCTGTCTATGTCCCCTGGCTATGTTAATGACAGATAACGGAGGGTGGCAGTATGTTCTTCCTGTCACCACCACAAAATGTTAACCATCACATTTATTTCCACCCTGTCTTCAGCTTCAGATATGCCTGGAGCCGGAACTGGTAGGTAAACATTCAGTGTCGTTGGTTCCCCGACCCTGGGCTTTGCAACTTGTTACGTCAACGTGGTTTTGCAGAGGAAAAGTCTTCTAGCCATGACTATACCAACCGTCAATAAAAGATGTATTAGTGCTCGAGACTCTGCTGACCTTCTTCAATAAGAACAGTCCCTTTCACTTTTTATCCAGGCTTAGGACTGGCTAACACAGAAGCGTGCTAAATATCTTTTTTTTTTTTTTTTTTTTTTTTTTTTTTTTTTTTTTTTTACCTTCAAGTTTGTTCCTTTCTTCAACATTACTGTAAAAAATCATTATCATTTCAAATGGGCCACTGACTAACTTCAGCATGGCGTCGGATTTGAGATTATGTATTTGGTTATGTTAGTGATGGATAACATAGTGTGGCAGTATGTCCTTCCTGTATATGTCCCCTGGCTATGTTAGTGGCGGATAATGGAGGATGGCAGTATGTCCGTCCTGTAACCACAACAACCTAAACCCCCCTAGCTATGTTAGTGACAGATAACGGATGGTGGCAGAATGTCCTTCCTGTATATATCTCCTGGCTTTGTTAGTGACGGATAATGGAGTGTGGCAGTATGTCCTTCCTGTAATCACCACAACCCCCCCCCCCCCCCTTGCTATGTTAGTGACAGGTAATGGAGTGTGGCAGTATGCCTTTTCTGCCTATGACCCCAGGCTATGTTAGTGACGGAAAACGGAGGATGGCAGTATGTCCTTCCTGTCACCACCAAAAACTTTTAACCAACACATTTATTTTCACTCTGTCTTCAGCTTGAGATATGTTTGGAGCCGGAACTGATAGGAAACTATTCGGTGTCATTGGTTCCCCGACCATGGGCTTTGTGGCCTGTTACATCAACGTGGTTTTGCTGAGGACATGTATTTTAGCCATGACTATAACAACTGTCAATGCAAGCTTTAATTGTGCTCAAGCCTCTGCTGACCTTCTTTAATAAGAACAGCCCCATTCACATATTATCCAGGCTAAGGACTGGCTAAAACAGAGGCAAGCTCAATATTATACTTCGTTTTCATTTACCTTCAAGATTGTTCCTTTCTTCAACATTACTGGAGAAAATCATTATCATTTCAAATGGGCCATTGTCTAACTTCAGCATGGCGTCGACCTTGAGACTATGTATTTGGCTATGTTAGTGACGGATAACGCAGGGTGGCAGTATGTCCTTCCTGTAACCACCACAACACCCCTCCCCCCTTCCCCAACTATGTTAGTGACGGAAAACGGAGGGTGGCAGTATGTCCTTCCTGTCACCACCACAAACTGTTAACCAACACATTTATTTCCACGCTGTCTTCAGCTTCAGATATGCCAGGAGCCGGATCTAATAGGAAACCATTCTGAGTCGCTGGCTCCCCGACCCTGTGCTTTGCGACCCGTTACGTCAACGTGGTTTTTCTGAGGACAAATACTTTTGCCATAACTATACCAATAATCAATGAAAGCTGTAATAACGCTCGAGCCTCTGCTGACCTTCTAATATAAGAACAGCCCCTTTCATATTTTATCCTGGCTTAGGACTGGCTAACACAGGGGCATGCTAAATATTTTTTGTTTAATATCTTTTTACCTTCAGATTTATTCTTTTCATCAACATTACTGGAGAAAACCATTATCATTTCAAATGGGCCATTGTCTAATATCAGCATGGTGTCGGCCTTAAGACTATGTATTTGCCTATGTTAGTGACAGATAACGGAGGGTGGCAGTATGCCCTTCCTGCCTATGTCCACTGGCTATGTTTGTGATGGATAACGGAGGGTGGCAATATGATCTAACTGTCACCACCACAAACTGTTAACCACCGCATTTACTTTCACACTGTACTCAGATTCAGATATGTTTGGAGCCGGAACTGATAACAAACCATTCGGTGTCATTGGTTCAACCAACATGGGCTTTGCAGCCTGTTACATCAATGTGGTTTTGCTGAGGATGAATATTTTAGCCTTGACTATACCACCGGCAATGAAAGCTTTAATAGTGCTCGAGCCTGTGCTAACCTTCTTCAATAAGAACAGTCTCTTTCACATATTATCCAGGCTTAGGACTGGCTTACACAGAGGTATGATCAAAAACTTTTGTTTGTTTTCTTTTAACCTTCAGGATTGTTCCATTCTCCAACACTACTGTAGAAATCCCTTATCATTTCAAATGGGCCATTGTCTAACTTCAGCATGTAGTCGGCCTTGAGACTATGTATTTGGCTATGTTAGTGACAGATAATGGAGGGTGGCAGAATGTCCTTCCTGTATATATCCCCTGGCTATGTTAGTGACGGATAACAAAGGGTGGCAGTATATCCTTCCTGTAACCACCACAACCCCCCCCCCCCCCTTTGCTATTTTAGTGACAGATAACGGAGAGTGGCAGCATGTCCTTCCTGTAACCACCATAAAATGTTAACCAATACATTTATTTCCACGCTGTCTTCAGCTTCAGATATGCTTGGAGCCGGAACTTATAGGAAACCATTCGGTGTCGTTGGCTCCCCGACCCTTGGCTTTGCTTCCTGTTACATCAAAGTGGTTTTGCTGAGGCCAAATATTTTACAAACCGAAAATGAAAGCTGTAATAGGGCTCGAGCCTCTGCTGACCTTTTTCAATAAGAACAGTCCCTATCACATTTTATCCAGCCTTCGGACTGGCTAACACAGAGGCATGCTCAATATTCTTTGTTTGTTTTCTTTTCACCTTCAATTGAAATGGGCCATTGTCTAACATCAGCATGGCGTCGGCCTTGAGACTATGTATTTGTCTATGTTAGTGACGGATAACGAAGGTTGGTAGTATGTCCTTCCTGTAACCACCACAACCCTCTCCACCAACTGGCTATGTTAGTGACAGATAAAATAGGGTTGCAGAATGCCCTCCCTGTCTATGTCCACTGGTTTTTTAGTGACCCATAATGGTGGGTACCAGTATGTCCTTCCTGTAACCACCTTAAGTGGCAGTATGTCTTTCCTGTCTATGTCCCCTATCAATGTTAGTGATGGATAATGGGAAGTGTCTGTATGTCCTTCTTGTCTATGTCCCCTGGTTATGTTAGTGATGGATAATGGAGAGTGGCAGTATGCCCTTTCTGTCACCACCATAAACTGTTAACCAACACATTTATTTCCATGCTGTCTTCAGCTTCAGATATGACTGGAGCAGGAACTGATAGGAAACATTAGATATTGTTGGTTCCCTGACCCTGGGATTTGCAACCTGTTACGTCAACGTTGTTTTGCTGAGGACAAATTTTTTAGCCATGACTATACCAACCGTCAATGAAAGCTGTAATAATGCTCGAGCATTTGCTGACCTTCTTCAATAAGAACAGCCCCTCTCACATATCATCCAGGCTTAGGATTGACTAACACGGAGGGATGCTCAATATTTTTTGTTTGTTTTCTTTTTTGTTCAGGTTTGTTCATTTCTTCAACATTTTGGAGAATACCATTATCATTTCAAATGGACCATTGTCTAACTTCAGTGTGGTGTCGGCCTTGAGACTATGTATGTGGCTATGTTAGTGACGGATAACGGTGGGTGGCACTATGTCCGTCGTGTCACCACCACAAACTGTTAACATACACATTTATTTCCACCCTGTCTTCAGCTTCAGATATGCGTGGGGCAGGAAATGATAGAAAAATGTTAGGTGACGTTGGTTCCCCGACCCTGGGCTTTGCGTCCTGTTATGTCAACGTGGTATTGCTGAGGACAAATATTTTAGCCATGACTATACGAACCGTCATTGAAAGCTGTAATTGTGCCCGAGCCTCTGCTGAATTTCCTGAATAAGAACAGCCCCTTTCACATATTATCCATGCTTAGGACAGGCTAAAACAGAGGCATGCTCAATATTTTTTCTTTGTTTTCATTTACCTTCATGTTTGTTACTTTCTTCAACATTACTGGAGAAAACCATTATCATTTCAAATGGGCCATTGTCTAACATCAGCATGGCGTCAGCCTTGAGACTATGTATTTGGCTATGTTAGTGAAGGATGATGTAGGGTGGAAGTATGTCCTTCCTGTCTATGTCCACTGGCTATATATGTGACCAATAATGGAGGATTACAGTATGTCTTTCCTGTAACCACCACAGACCCCACCGCCCTCCCCTGGCTATGTTAGTGATCGATAATGGAGTGTGGCAGTACGTCCTTCCTGTATATATACCCTGGTTATGTTAGTGATGGATAACGGAGGGTGGCAGAATGTACTTCCTCTCTTTGTCCGCTGGCTATGTTAGTGACGGAGTATGTCCTTCCTGTAACCACCACAACCCCCCCCCCCACTTGCTATGTTAGTGACAGATAATGGAGTGTGGAAATATGCCCTTCCTGCCTATGTCCGTTGGCTATGTTAATGCCGGAAAACTGAGGGTGGCCGTATGTCCTTCCTGTCACCATCACAAACTGTTATCCAACACATTTATTTTCACTTTGTCTTCAGTTTGAGATATGTTTGGAGCTGGAACTGATAGGAAACCATTCAGTGTCATTGGTTCCCCGACCCTGGGTTTCGCGACCTGTTACGTCAATGTCGTTTTGCTGCTGAGCTTCTTCAATAGGAACAGTCCCTTTCACATATTGTCCAGGCTTGGGACTGGCTAACACAGAGGCATGCTCAATATTTTTTGTTTGTTTTCTTTTTACCTTCATGTTTGTTCCTTTCTTCAACATTACTGGAAAAAACCATTATCAATTCAAATGGGCCATTGTCTAACTTCAGTGTGGCGCTAGCCTTGAGACTCTGTATTTGGCTATATTAGTGACTGATAACGGAGGGTGGCAGTATGTCCTTGCTGTCTATATCCCCTGGCTATGTTAGTGACAGATAACGTAGGGTGGTAGTATGTCCTAGCTGTCACCACCACAAAATGTTAAGCAACACATTTATTTCCACGCTGTCTTCAGCTTCAGATATGCTTGGAGCCGGAACTTATTGGCTCCCCGACCCTGGGCTTTGCGACCTGATACATCAACGTAGTGTTGCTGAGGCCACCAATTTCAGTCATGACTATACTAACCAAAAATGAAAGCTGTAATAGTGCTCGACCCTCTGCTGACCCTTTTCTATAAGAACAGTCCCTTTCACATTTTATCCAGGCTTAGGACTGGCTAACGCAGATTCATGCTCAATTTTGTCTTTATTTCCTTTCTATCTTCATGTTTGTTCCTTTCTTCAACATTACTGGAGAAAACAATTATAATTTCAAATGGGCCCTTGTCTGACTTCAGTGTGGCGTTGGCTGTTAGTGACGAATAACGGAGGGTGGCAGTAGATTGTTCCTGTCACCACCACAAACTGTTAACCAACACATTTATTTCCACGGTGTCTTCAGCTTCAGATATACCAGGAGCCGGAACTGATAGGAAACCATCTGTGTCGTTGGCTCCCCGACCCTGGGTTTTGCATCGTGTGACGACAACGTTGTTTTGCTAAGGACAAATACTTTTGACAACACTATACCAACCGTCAATGAAAGCTGTTATAGTCCTCGAGCCTCTGCTGACCTTTTTTAATATGAACAGTCCCTTTCACATTTTTCCTGGCTTAGGACTGGCTAGCACAGAGGCATGCTAAATATTTTTGGTTTGTTTTCTTTTTACCTTCACGTTTGTTCCTTTCTTCAACATTACTGGTGAAAACCATTATCATGGGCCATTGTCTAACTTCAGTATGGCTTCGGCCTTGAGACTATGTATTTGGCTATGTTAGTGACGGATAACAGAGGGTGGCAGTATGTCCTCCCTGTCACCAGCACAATGCCCCTCCCTTGGCAATGTTAGTGACAGATAACATTGTGTGACAGTATGCCCTCCCTGTCTATGTCCCATGGCTGTGTTAGTGATGGATAACGATAGGTAGCAGTTCGTCCCTCCTGTAACCACCACAACACCCCTCCCCCACCCATTCCCTATGTTAGTGACGGATAACACAGGGTGACAGTATGTCTATCCTGTCTATGTCCTCTGGCTATGTTAGAGATGGATAACGGGGGGTGGCAGTATTTCCTTACTGAAACCACCACAAACCATTCCCCTGGCCATGTTAGTGACAGATAAAAGAGGGTGGCAGTATGTCCTTCCTGTCTATGTCCCATGGCCATGTTGGTGTCTGATATCGGAGTGTGGCAGTATGCCTTTCCTGCCTATGTCCACTAGCTATGTTAGTGATGGATAATGGAGGGTGGCAGTATGTCCTAACTGTCACAACCACGAAATTTTAACAAACATATTTATTTCCATGCTGTCTTCAGCTTCAGATATCCTTGGAGTCGGAACATATAGGAAACCTTTCGGTGTCGTTGGCTCCCCGATCGTGGGCTTTGTGACCTGATACATCAACGTGGTTTCATTGAGACCCACTATTTTAGCCATGAGTATACCAACCGAAAATGAAAGCTGTAATAGTGCTCAAGCCTCTGCTGACCCTTTTCAATAAGAACAGTCCCTTTCACATTTTTCCCAGGCTTAGGACTGGCTAACGCAGATTCATGCTCAATTTTGTGTTTGTTTTCTTTCTATCTTCATGTTTGTTCCTTTTTTTCAACATTACTGGAGAAAACCATTATAATTTCAAATGGGCCCTTGTCCAACTTCAGTGTGGCGTTGGCCTTGAGACTATGTATTTGGCTATGTTAGTGACAGATAACGGAGGGTGTCAGTATGTCCTCCCTGTCTATGTCCCCTGGTATTGTTAGTGATGGATAACAGAGGGTGGCAGTATGTCCTTCTTGTAACCACCAAATGCCCCCCCCCCCCCCAACCTCCTATGTTAGTAACGGATAATGGAGGGTGGCAGTAGATTGTTCCTGTCACCACCACAAGCTGTTAACCAACACATTTATTTCCACGGTGTCTTCAGCTTCAGATATACCAGGAGCCGGAACTGATAATAAACCATCTGTGTCGTTGGCTCCTCGACCCTGGGTTTGGCGTCGTGTTACGTCAACGTTGTTTTGCTGAGGACAAATACTTTTGCAATCACTATACGAACTGTCAATGAAAGCTGTTATAGTGCTCAAGCCTCTGCTGACCTTTTTAAATATGAACAGTCCCTTTCACATTTTTCCTGGCTTAGGACTGGCTAGCACAGAGGCATGCTAAATATTTTTGGTTTGTTTTCTTTTTACCTTCAGGTTTGTTCTTTTCTTCAACATTACTGGAGAAAACCATTATCATTTCAAATGGGCCATTGTCTAACTTCAGTATGGCTTTGGCCATGAGACTATGTATTTGGCTATGTTAGTGACGGATAACGGAGGATGGCAGTATGTCCTTCCTGTCACCACCACAATGCCACTCTCTGGCAGTGTTAGTGACAGATAACATTGGGTGACAGTATGCCTTTTCTGTCTATGTTCCATGGCTATGTTAGTGATGTATATTGGTGGGTAGCAGTTCGTCCCTCCTGTAACCACCACAACACCCCTCCCCCACGCATTGCCTATGTTAGTGACGGATAACACAGGGTGGCAGTATGTCCATCCTGTCTATGTCCCCTGGCTATGTTAGAGACGGATAACAGGGGGTGGCAGCATTTCCTTACTGAAACCACCACAAACCATTCCCCTGGCCATGTTAGTGACAGATAATAGAGGGTGGCAGTATGTCCATCCTGTCTATGTCCCCTGGCTATGTTAGAGACGGATAACAGGGGGTGGCAGCATTTCCTTACTGAAACCACCACAAACGATTCCCCTGGCCATGTTAGTGACAGATAATAGAGGGTGGCAGTATGTCCTTCCTGTCTATGTCCCCTGGCAATGTTAGTGATGGATAACAGAGGGTGGCAGTATGTCCTAACTGTCACAACCACGAAATTTTAACAAACATATTTATTTCCATGCTGTCTTCAGCTTCAGATATCCTTGGAGTCGGAACATATAGGAAACCTTTCGGTGTCGTTGGCTCCCCGATCGTGGGCTTTGTGACCTGATACATCAACGTGGTTTCATTGAGACCCACTATTTTAGCCATGAGTATACCAACCGAAAATGAAAGCTGTAATAGTGCTCAAGCCTCTGCTGACCCTTTTCAATAAGAACAGTCCCTTTCACATTTTTTCCAGGCTTAGGACTGGCTAACGCAGATTCATGCTCAATTTTGTGTTTGTTTTCTTTCTATCTTCATGTTTGTTCCTTTTTTTCAACATTACTGGAGAAAACCATTATAATTTCAAATGGGCCCTTGTCCAACTTCAGTGTGGCGTTGGCCTTGAGACTATGTATTTGGCTATGTTAGTGACAGATAACGGAGGGTGTCAGTATGTCCTCCCTGTCTATGTCCCCTGGTATTGTTAGTGATGGATAACAGAGGGTGGCAGTATGTCCTTCTTGTAACCACCAAATGCCCCCCCCCCCCCCCCCCCAACCTCCTATGTTAGTAACGGATAATGGAGGGTGGCAGTAGATTGTTCCTGTCACCACCACAAGCTGTTAACCAACACATTTATTTCCACGGTGTCTTCAGCTTCAGATATACCAGGAGCCGGAACTGATAATAAACCATCTGTGTCGTTGGCTCCTCGACCCTGGGTTTGGCGTCGTGTTACGTCAACGTTGTTTTGCTGAGGACAAATACTTTTGCAATCACTATACGAACTGTCAATGAAAGCTGTTATAGTGCTCAAGCCTCTGCTGACCTTTTTAAATATGAACAGTCCCTTTCACATTTTTCCTGGCTTAGGACTGGCTAGCACAGAGGCATGCTAAATATTTTTGGTTTGTTTTCTTTTTACCTTCAGGTTTGTTCTTTTCTTCAACATTACTGGAGAAAACCATTATCATTTCAAATGGGCCATTGTCTAACTTCAGTATGGCTTCGGCCATGAGACTATGTATTTGGCTATGTTAGTGACGGATAACGGAGGATGGCAGTATGTCCTTCCTGTCACCACCACAATGCCACTCTCTGGCAGTGTTAGTGACAGATAACATTGGGTGACAGTATGCCCTTTCTGTCTATGTTCCATGGCTATGTTAGTGATGTATATTGGTGGGTAGCAGTTCGTCCCTCCTGTAACCACCACAACACCCCTCCCCCACGCATTGCCTATGTTAGTGACGGATAACACAGGGTGGCAGTATGTCCATCCTGTCTATGTCCCCTGGCTATGTTAGAGACGGATAACAGGGGGTGGCAGCATTTCCTTACTGAAACCACCACAAACCATTCCCCTGGCCATGTTAGTGACAGATAATAGAGGGTGGCAGTATGTCCATCCTGTCTATGTCCCCTGGCTATGTTAGAGACGGATAACAGGGGGTGGCAGCATTTCCTTACTGAAACCACCACAAACGATTCCCCTGGCCATGTTAGTGACAGATAATAGAGGGTGGCAGTATGTCCTTCCTGTCTATGTCCCCTGGCAATGTTAGTGATGGATAACAGAGGGTGGCAGTATGTCCTAACTGTCACAACCACGAAATTTTAACAAACATATTTATTTCCATGCTGTCTTCAGCTTCAGATATCCTTGGAGTCGGAACATATAGGAAACCTTTCGGTGTCGTTGGCTCCCCGATCGTGGGCTTTGTGACCTGATACATCAACGTGGTTTCATTGAGACCCACTATTTTAGCCATGAGTATACCAACCGAAAATGAAAGCTGTAATAGTGCTCAAGACTCTGCTGACCCTTTTCAATAAGAACAGTCCCTTTCACATTTTTCCCAGGCTTAGGACTGGCTAACGCAGATTCATGCTCAATTTTGTGTTTGTTTTCTTTCTATCTTCATGTTTGTTCCTTTTTTTCAACATTACTGGAGAAAACCATTATAATTTCAAATGGGCCCTTGTCCAACTTCAGTGTGGCGTTGGCCTTGAGACTATGTATTTGGCTATGTTAGTGACAGATAACGGAGGGTGTCAGTATGTCCTCCCTGTCTATGTCCCCTGGTATTGTTAGTGATGGATAACAGAGGGTGGCAGTATGTCCTTCTTGTAACCACCAAATGCCCCCCCCCCCCCCCAACCTCCTATGTTAGTAACGGATAATGGAGGGTGGCAGTAGATTGTTCCTGTCACCACCACAAGCTGTTAACCAACACATTTATTTCCACGATGTCTTCAGCTTCAGATATACCAGGAGCCGGAACTGATAATAAACCATCTGTGTCGTTGGCTCCTCGACCCTGGGTTTGGCGTCGTGTTACGTCAACGTTGTTTTGCTGAGGACAAATACTTTTGCAATCACTATACGAACTGTCAATGAAAGCTGTTATAGTGCTCAAGCCTCTGCTGACCTTTTTAAATATGAACAGTCCCTTTCACATTTTTCCTGGCTTAGGACTGGCTAGCACAGAGGCATGCTAAATATTTTTGGTTTGTTTTCTTTTTACCTTCAGGTTTGTTCTTTTCTTCAACATTACTGGAGAAAACCATTATCATTTCAAATGGGCCATTGTCTAACTTCAGTATGGCTTCGGCCATGAGACTATGTATTTGGCTATGTTAGTGACGGATAACGGAGGATGGCAGTATGTCCTTCCTGTCACCACCACAATGCCACTCTCTGGCAGTGTTAGTGACAGATAACATTGGGTGACAGTATGCCCTTTCTGTCTATGTTCCATGGCTATGTTAGTGATGTATATTGGTGGGTAGCAGTTCGTCCCTCCTGTAACCACCACAACACCCCTCCCCCACGCATTGCCTATGTTAGTGACGGATAACACAGGGTGGCAGTATGTCCATCCTGTCTATGTCCCCTGGCTATGTTAGAGACGGATAACAGGGGGTGGCAGCATTTCCTTACTGAAACCACCACAAACCATTCCCCTGGCCATGTTAGTGACAGATAATAGAGGGTGGCAGTATGTCCATCCTGTCTATGTCCCCTGGCTATGTTAGAGACAGATAACAGGGGGTGGCAGCATTTCCTTACTGAAACCACCACAAACGATTCCCCTGGCCATGTTAGTGACAGATAATAGAGGGTGGCAGTATGTCCTTCCTGTCTATGTCCCCTGGCAATGTTAGTGATGGATAACAGAGGGTGGCAGTATGTCCTTCTTGTAACCACCACAAGCTTCCCCCCCACCCCTATGTTAGTAACGGATAATGGAGTGTGGCAGTAGATTGTTTCTGTCACGACCACAAACTGTTATCAACACATTTATTTCCACGGTGTCTTCAGCTTCAGATATACCAGGAGCCGGAACTGATATTAAACCATCTGTGTCGTTGGCTCCCCGACCCTGGGTTTTGCGTCGTGATAAGTCAACGTTGTTTTGCTGAGGACAAACACCCATGACAACAGTTTACCAACCGTCAATGAAAGCTGTTATAGTGCTCGAGCCTCTGCTGACCTTTTTTAATATGAACAGTCCCTTTTACATTTTTCTTGGCTTAGGAATGGCTAGCACAGAGGCATGCTAAATATTTTTTGTTTGTTTTCTTTTTCCTTCAGGTTTGTTCCTTTCTTCAACAATACTGGAGAAAACCATTATCATTTCAAATGGGCCATTGTCTAACTTCAGTATGGCTTTGGCCTTGAGACTATGTATTTGGCTATGTTAGTGACTGATAACAGAGGGTGGCAGTATGTCCTCCCTGTCACCACCACAATGCCCCTCCCCTGGCAATGTTAGTGACAGATAACATTGTGTGACAGTTTGCCCTTCCTGTCTATGTCCCATGGCTATGTTAGTGATGGATAACGGTGGGTAGCAGTTCGTCCCTCCTGTAACCACCACAACACCCCTCCCCCACCCATTGCCTATGTTAGTGACGGATAACACAGGGTGGCAGTATGTCTATCCTGCCTATGTCCCCTGGCTATGTTAGAGACAGATAACGGGGGGTGGCATTATTTCCTTACTGTGACCACCACAAACCTTTCCCCTGGCCATGTTAGTGACAGATAATAGAGGGTGGCAGTATGTCCTTTCTGTCTATGTCCCATGGCCATGTTAGTGTCTAATATCGGAATGTGGCAATATGACTTTCCTGCCTATGTCCCCTAGCTATGTTAGTGATGGATAATGGAGGGTGGCAGTATGTCCCAACTGTCACCACCACGAAATTTTAACAAACATATATAATTCCATGCTGTCTTCAGCTTCAGATATGCTTGGAGCCAGAACTTATAGGAAACCTTTCTGTGTCGTTGGTTCCCCGATCGTGGGCTTTGCGACCTGATACATCAACGTGGTTTCGTTGAAGCCCACTATTTTAGCCATGACTCTACCAAACCTGAATTGAAAGCTGTAATAGTGCTCCAACCTCTGCTGACCCTTTTCAATAAGAACAGTCCCTTTAACATTTTTTCCAGGCTTAGGACAGGCTAACGCAGATTCATGCTCAATTTTGTGTTTGTTTTCTTTCTATCTTCACGTTTGTTATTTTTTTCCACATTACTGAAGAAAACCATTATAATTTCAAATGGGCCCTTGTCTAACTTCAGTGTGGCGTTGGCCTTGAGACTATGTATTTGGCTATGTTAGTGACGGATAACGGAGGGTGTCAGTATGTCCTTCCTCTCTATGTCCCTTGGCAATATTAATGATGGATAACAGAGGGTGGCAGTATGTCCTCCTTGTAACCACCACAAGCTTCCCCCCCCCCCCCCCCCCCTATGTTAGTAACGGATAACGGAGGGTGGCAGTATGTCCTTCCTGTCTATGTCCCTTGGCAATGTTAGTGATGGATAACAGAGGGTGGCAGTATGTCCTTCTTGTAACCACAACAAGACCCCCCTCCTCCCCTATGTTAGTAACGGATAATGGAGTGTGGCAGTTGTTAGTTTCCGTCACGACCAAACTGTTAACCAACATATTTTTTTCCACGGTGTTTTCAGCTTCAGATATACCAGGAGCCGGAACTGATATTAAACCATCTGTGTCGTTGGCTCCCCGACCCTGGGTTTGGCGTCGTGTTACGTCAACGTTGTTTTGCTGAGGACAAATACTTTTGACAACAGTATACTAACCATCAATGAAAGCTGTTATAGTCCTCGAGCCTCTGCTGACCTTTTTTAATATGAACAGTCCCTTTCACATTTTTCCTGGCTTACGATTGGCTAGCACAGAGGCATGCTAAATATTTTTGGTTTGTTTTCTTTTTACCTTCAGGTTTGATCCTTTCTTCAACATTACTAGAGAAAACAATTATCATTTCAAATGGGCCACTGTCTAACTTCAGTATGGCTTCGGCCTTGAGACTATGTATTTGGATATGTTAATGACGGATAAAGGAATGTGGCAGTATGTCAATACTGTAACCACCATAATGCCCCTCCCCTGGCTATTTTAGTGACAAATAATAGGGGGGTGGCAGTATTTCTTTACCGTAACCACCACAAACCATTCCCCTGGCCATGTTAGTGATGGATAATGGAGGGTGAACGTATATCCTTCCTGTCTATGTCCCATGGCCATGTTAGTGTCTGATATCGGAGGATGGCAGTTTACCTTTCCTGCCTATCTCCACTAGCTATGTTAGTGATGGATAATGGAGGGTGACAGTATGTCCTAACTGTCACCACCACAAAATTTTAATAACCATATTTATTTCCATGCTGTCTTCAGCTTCAGATATGCTTGGAGCCGGAACTTATATGAAACCTTTCAGTGTCGTTGGCTCCGCGACCCTGGGCTTTGAGGCCTGATACATCAACGTGGTTTCGTTGAGGCCCACTATTTTAGCCATGACTATACCAAACGAAAATGAAAGCTGTAATAGTGCTCAAGCCTCTGCTGACCCTTTTCAATAAGAACAGGCCCTTTCACATTTTTTCCAGGTTTAGCACTGGCAAACGCAGATTCATGCTCAAGTTTGTGTTTGTTTTCTTTCTATCTGCACATTTGCTTCTTTTTTCAACATTACTGGTGAATACCATTATAATTTCAAATGGGCCCTTGTCTAACTTCAGTGTGGCGTTGGCCTTGAGACTATGTATTTGGCTATGTTACTGACGGATAACGGAGGGTGTCAGTAGATTGTTCCTGTCACCACCACAAACTGTTAACCAAGACATTGATTTCCATGGTGTCTTCAGCTTCAGATATACCAGGAGCCGGAACTGATAGGAAACCATGAGTGTATTTGGCTCCCCGATCCTGGGTTTTGGTTCGTGCTACGTCAACGTTGTCTTGCTGAGGACAAATACTTTTGCCAACACTAAACCAACCGTCAATGAAAGCTGTTATAGTGCTCGAGCCTCTGCTGACCTTTTTTAATATGAACAGTCCGTTTCACATTTTTCCTGGCTTAGGACTGGCTAGCACAGAGGCGTGCTAAATATTTTTTGTTTGTTTCCTTTTTACCTTCAGGTTTGTTCCTTTCTTCAACATTACTGGAGAAAACCATTATCATTTGAAATGGCCATTGTCTAACTTCAGTATGGCTTCGTCCTTCAGACTATGTATTTGGCTATGTTAGTGATGGATAACGGAATTTGGCAGTATGTCCATCCTGTAACCACCACAATGCCCCTCCCCTGGCAATGTTAGTGACAGATAACATTGGGTGACAGTATGCCCTTCCTGTCTATGTCCCATGGCTATGTTAGTGATGGATAACACAGGGTGGCAGTATGTCTATCCTGTTTATGTTCGCTGGCTATGTTAGTGACGGATAACGGGTGGTGGCAGTATTTCCTTACTGTAACCACCACAAACCATTCCCCTGGCCATGTTAGTGATGGATAATAGAGGGTGGCAGTATGTCCTTCCTGTCTATGTCCCATGGCCATTTTAGTGTCTGATATCGGAGGGTGGCAGTATGCCTTTCCTGCCTATGTCCACTAGCTATGTTAGTGATGGATAATGGAGGGTGACAGTATGTCCTAACTGTCACCACCACGAAATTTTAACAAACATATTTATTTCCATGCTGTCTTCAGCTTCAGATATGCTTGGAGCCGGAACTTATAGGAAACCTTTCGGTGTCGTTGGCTCCCCGATCCTGAGCCTTGCGACCTGATACATCAACGTGGTTTTGTTGAGGCCCACTATTTTAGCCATGACTATACCAACCGAAAATGAAAGCTGTAATAGTGCTCAAGCCTCTGCTGACCCTTTTCAATATGAGCAGTCCCTTCCACATTTTTCTTGGCTTAGGACTGGCTAATGCAGTTTCATGCTCAATTTTGTGTTTGTTTTCTTTCTATATTCACGTTTGTTCCTTTTTTCAACATTACTGGTGAAAACCATTATAAATTCAAATGGGCCCTTGTCTAACTTCAGTATGGCTTCGGCCTTGGGACTATGTATTTGACTATGTTAGTGACGGATAACAGAGGGTAGCAGTATGTCCTCCCTGTCACCACCACAATGCCCCTCCTCTGGCAATGTTAGTGACAGATAACATTGGGTGACAGTATGCCTTTCCTGTCTATGTCCCATGGCTATGTTAGTGATGGATAACGGTGGGTAGCAGTTTGTCCCTCCTGTAACCACCACAACACCCCTCCCCTGCCCATTCCCTATGGTAGTGACGTATAACACAGGGTGGCAGTATGTCTATCCTGTCTATGTCCCCTGGCTATGTTAGAGATGGATAACGGGGGGTGGCAGTATTTCCTTACTGAAACCACCACAAAACATACCCGTGCTCATGTAAGTGACGGATAATACAGGGTGGCAGTATGTCCTTCCTGTCTATGCCCCATGGCCATGTTAGTGTCTGATATCGGAGGGTGGCAGTACACCTTTCCTGCCTATGTCCACTAGCTATGTTAGTGACGGATAATTGAGGGTGGCAGTATGTCCTAACTGTCACCATCACAAAATTTTAAGAAACATATTTATTTCGATGCTGTCTTCAGCTTCAGACATGCTTGGAGCCGGAACTTATAAGAAACCTTTCGGTGTCGTTGGCTCCCTGATCCTGGGCTTTGTGACCTGACACATCAACGTGTATTCGTTGAAGCTCACTATTTTAGCCATGACTATACCAACCGAAAATGAAAGCCGTAATAGTACTCAAGCCTCTGCAGACCCTTTTCAATAAGAACAGTCCCTTTCTCATTTTTCCCAGGCTTAGGACTGGTTAACGCAGATTCATGCTCAATTTTGTGTTTGTTTTCTTTCTATCTTCACGTTTTTTTCCTTTTTTCAACATTACTGGAGAAAACCATTATAATTTCAAATGGGCGCTTGTCTAACTTTAGTGTGGCATTGGCCTTGAAACTATGTATTTGTCTATGTTAGTGACAGATAACGGAGGGTGGCAGTATGTCCTTCCTGTCTATGTCCCCTGGAAATGTTAGTGACAGATAACAGAGGGTGGCAGTATGTCCTTCTTGTAACCAACACATGCCCCCCCCCCCCCCCCCCCCCAACCCTCCTATGTTAGTAACGGATAATGGAGGGTGGCAGTAGTTTGTTCCTGTCACCACCACAAACTGTTAACCAACACATTTTGTTCCACGGTGTCTTCAGCTTCAGATATATCAGGAGCCGGAACTGATAGGAAACCATCTGTGTCGTTGGCTCCCCGACCCTGGGTTTTGCGTCGTGATAAGTCAACGTTGTTTTGCTGAGGACAAACACCCATGACAACAGTTTACCAACCATCAATGAAAGCTGTTATAGTGCTCGAGCCTCTGCTGACCTTTTTTAATATGAACAGTCCCTTTTACATTTTTCTTGGCTTAGGAATGGCTAGCACAGAGGCATGCTAAATATTTTTTGTTTGTTTTCTTTTTCCTTCAGGTTTGTTCCTTTTTTCAACATTACTGGAGAAAACCATTATCATTTCAAATGGGCCATTGTCTAACTTCAGTATGGCTTTGGCCTTGGGACTATGTATTTGGCTATGTTAGTGAAGGATAACGGAGGGTGTAAGTGTGTCCATCCTGTCACCACCACAATGCCTCTCTCTGGCAATGTTAGTGACAGATAACATTGGGTGACAATATGCCCTTCCTGTCTATGTCCCATGGCTATGTTAGTGATGGATAACGGTGGGTAGAAGTTCATCCCTCCTGTAACCAACACAACACCCCTCCCCCACCCATTCCCTATGTTACTGACGAATAACACAGTTTGGCAGTATGTCTATCCTGTCTATGCCCCTGGCTATGTTAGAGATGGATAACGGGGGGTGGCAGTATTTCCTTACTGTAACCACCACAAAACATTCCCCTGGCCATGTTAGTAACAGATAATAGAGGGTGGCAGTAAGTCCTTCTTGTATATGTCCCATGGCCATGTTAGTGTCTGATATCGGAAAGTGGCAGTATACATTTCCTGCCTATGTCCACTAGCTATGTTACTGATGGATAATTTAGGGTGGCAGTATGTCCTAACTGTCACCACCACGAGATTTTGACAAACATATTTACTTCCATGCTGTCTTCAGCTTCAGATATGCTTGCAGCCGGAACTTATAGGAAACCTTTCGGTGTCCTTGGATCCCCGATCGTGGGCTTTGTGACCTGATACGTCAACGTGGTTTCGTTGAGGCCCACTATTTTAGCCATTACTATACCAACCGAAAATGAAAGCTGTAATAGTGCTCAATCCTCTGCTGACCCTTTTCAATAACAACAGTCAGTTTCACATTTTTCCCAGGCTTAGGACTGGCTAACGCAGATTCATGCTCAATTTTGTGTTTGTTTTCTTTCTATCTTCACATTTGTTCCTCTTTACAACATTACTGGAGAAAACCATTATTAATTCAAATGGGCCCTTGTCTAACTTCAGTGTGGCGTTTGCCTTGAGACTATGCGTTTGGCTATGTTAGTGACAGATAACGGAGGGTGTCAGTGTGTCCTTCCTGCCTATGTCCCCTGGCAATGTTAGTGATGGATAACAGAGGGTGGCAGTATGTCCTTCTTGTAACCACCACAAGCTTCCCCCCCACCCCTATGTTAGTAGCGGATAATGGAGGGTGGCAGTAGATTGTTCCTGTCACCACCACAAACTGTTAACCAACACATTTATTTCCACAGTGTCTTCAGCTTCAGATATACCAGGAGCCGGAACTGATAGGAAACCATCTGTGTCGTTGGCTCCCTGAACCTGGGTTTTGCGTCGTGTTACGTCAACGTTGTTTTGCTGAGGACAAATAATTTTGCCAACACTATACCAACCGTCAATGAAAGCTGTTATAGTGCTCGAGCCTCTGCTGACCTTTTTTAATATGAACAGTCCCTTTCACATTTTTCCTGGCTTAGGACTGTCTAGCACAGAGGCATGCTAAATATTTTTGGTTTGTTTTCTTTTTACCTTCAGGTTTGTTCCTTTCTTCAACATTACTGGAAAAAAACATTACCATGGGCCATTGTCTAACTACAGTATGGTTTCGGCCTTGAGACTATGTATTTGGCTATGTTAGTGACGGATAACAGAGGGTGGCAGTATGTCCTCCCTGTCACCACCACAACAATGCCCCTCCCCTGGCAATGTTAGTGACAGATAACATTGTGTGACATTATGCCCTTCCTGTCTATGTCCCATGGCTATGTTAGTGATAGATAACGGTGGGTAGCAGTTCGACCCTCCTGTAACCACCACAACACCCCTCCCCCACCCATTGCCTATGTCAGTGACGGATAACACAGGGTGGCAGTATGTCTATCCTGTCTATGTCCCCTGGCTATGTTAGTGACGGATAACGGGGGGGTGGCAGTATTTCCTTACTGTAACCACCACAAACCATTCCCCTGGCCATGTTAGTGATGGATAATAGAGGGTGGCAGTATGTCCTTCCTGTCTATGTCCCATGGCCAAGTTAGTGTCTGGTATTGGAGGGTGGCAGTATGACTTTCCTGCCTATGTCCACTAGCTATGTTAGTGATGGATAATGGAGGGTGGCAGTATGTCCTAACTGTCCCCACCACGAAATTTTAACAAACATATTTATTTCCATGCTGTCTTCAGCTTCAGATATGCTTGGAGCCGGAACTTATAGGAAACCTTTCGGTGTCGTTGGCTCCCCGATCGTGGGCTTTGCGACCTGATACATCAACGTGGTTTCGTTGAGGCCCACTATTTTAGCCATTACTATACCAACCGAAAATGAAAGCTGCAATAGTGCTCAAGCCTCTGCTGACTCTTTTCAATAAGAACAGTCCCTTTCACATTTTTCCCAGGCTTAGGACGGGCTAACGCAGAGTCATGCTCAATTTTGTGTTTGTTTTCTTTCTATCTTCACATTTGTTCCTTTTTTCAACATTACTGGAGAAAACCATTATAAATTCAAATGGGCCCTTGTCTAACTTCAGTGAGGCGTTGGCCTTGAGACTATGCATTTGGCTATGTTAGTGAGGGATAACGGAGGGTGGCAGTATGTCCTTTCTGTCTATATCCTCTGGCAATGTTAGTGATGGATAACAGAGGGTGGCAGTAAGTCCTTCTTGTAACCACCACAAGCTTCCCCCCCACCCCTATGTTAGTAACGGATAATGGAGGGTGGCAGTAGATTGTTCCTGTCACCACCACAAACTGTTAACCAACACATTTATTTCCACAGTGTCTTCAGCTTCAGATATACCAGGAGCCAGAACTGATAGGAAACCATCTGTGTCGTTGGCTCCCTGAACCTGGGTTTTGCGTCGTGTTACGTCAACGTTGTTTTGCTGAGGACAAATAATTTTGCCAACACTATACCAACCGTCAATGAAAGCTGTTATAGTGCTCGAGCCTCTGCTGACCTTTTTTAATATGAACAGTCCCTTTCACATTTTTCCTGGCTTAGGACTGTCTAGCACAGAGGATGCTAAATATTTTTGGTTTGTTTTCTTTTTACCTTCAGGTTTGTTCCTTTCTTCAACATTACTGGAGAAACCCATTATCATGGGCCATTGTCTAACTTCAGTATGGCTTCGGCCTTGAGACTATGTATTTGGCTATGTTAGTGACGGATAACAGAGGGTGGCAGTATGTCCTCTCTGTCACCACCACAACAATGCCCCTCCCCTGGCAATGTTAGTGACAGATAACATTGTGTGACAGTATGCCCTTCCTGTCTATGTCCCATGGCTATGTTAGTGATAGATAACGGTGGGTAGCAGTTCGACCCTCCTGTAACCACCACAACACCCCTCCCCCACCCATTGCCTATGTTAGTGACGGATAACACAGGGTGGCAGTATGTCTATCCTGTCTATGTCCCCTGGCTATGTTAGTGACGGATAACGGGGGGGTGGCAGTATTTCCTTACTGTAACCACCACAAACCATTCCCCTGGCCATGTTAGTGATGGATAATAGAGGGTGGCAGTATGTCCTTCCTGTCTATGTCCCATGGCCAAGTTAGTGTCTGGTATTGGAGGGTGGCAGTATGACTTTCCTGCCTATGTCCACTAGCTATGTTAGTGATGGATAATGGAGGGTGGCAGTATGTCCTAACTGTCACCACCACGAAATTTTAACAAACATATTTATTTCCATGCTGTCTTCAGCTTCAGATATGCTTGGAGCCGGAACTTATAGGAAACCTTTCGGTGTCGTTGGCTCCCCGATCGTGGGCTTTGCGACCTGATACATCAACGTGGTTTCGATGAGGCCCACTATTTTAGCCATTACTATACCAACCGAAAATGAAAGATGTAATAGTGCTCAAGCCTCTGCTGACTCTTTTCAATAAGAACAGTCCCTTTCATATTTTTCCCAGGCTTAGGACTGGCTAACGCAGAGTCATGCTCAATTTTGTGTTTGTTTTCTATCTATCTTCACGTTTGTTCCTTTTTTCAACATTACTGGAGAAAACCATTATTAATTCAAATGGGCCCTTGTCTAACTTCAGTGTGGCGTTGGCCTTGAGACTATGCATTTGGCTATGTTAGTGAGGAATAACGGAGGGTGGCAGTATGTCCTTCCTGTCTATGTCCCATGGCCAAGTTAGTGTCTGGTATTGGAGGGTGGCAGTATGACTTTCCTGCCTATGTCCACTAGCTATGTTAGTGATGGATAATGGAGGGTGGCAGTATGTCCTAACTGTCACCACCACGAAATTTTAACAAACATATTTATTTCCATGCTGTCTTCAGCTTCAGATATGCTTGGAGCCGGAACTTATAGGAAACCTTTCGGTGTCGTTGGCTCCCCGATCGTGGGCTTTGCGACCTGATACATCAACGTGGTTTCGTTGAGGCCCACTATTTTAGCCATTACTATACCAACCGAAAATGAAAGCTGTAATAGTGCTCAAGCCTCTGCTGACTCTTTTCAATAAGAACAGTCCCTTTCACATTTTTCCCAGGCTTAGGACTGGCTAACGCAGAGTCATGCTCAATTTTGTGTTTCTTTTCTTTCTATCTTCACATTTGTTCCTTTTTTCAACATTACTGGAGAAAACCATTATAAATTCAAATGGGCCCTTGTCTAACTTCAGTGTGGCGTTGGCCTTGAGACTATGCATTTGGCTATGTTAGTGAGGGATAACGGAGGGTGGCAGTATGTCCTTTCTGTCTATATCCTCTGGCAATGTTAGTGATGGATAACAGAGGGTGGCAGTAAGTCCTTCTTGTAACCACCACAAGCTTCCCACCCACCCCTATGTTAGTAACGGATAATGGAGGGTGGCAGTAGATTGTTCCTGTCACCACCACAAACTGTTAACCAACTCATTTATTTCCACAGTGTCTTCAGCTTCAGATATACCAGGAGCCGGAACTGATAGGAAACCATCTGTGTCGTTGGCTCCCTGAACCTGGGTTTTGCGTCGTGTTACGTCAACGTTGTTTTGCTGAGGACAAATAATTTTGCCAACACTATACCAACCGTCAATAAAAGCTGTTATAGTGCTCCAGCCTCTGCTGACCTTTTTTAATATGAACAGTCCCTTTCACATTTTTCCTGGCTTAGGACTGCCTAGCACAGTGGCATGCTAAATATTTTTGGTTTGTTTTCTTTTTACCTTCAGGTTTGTTTCTTTCTTCAACATTACTGGAGAAACCCATTATCATGGGCCATTGTCAAACTTCAGTATGGCTTCAGCCTTGAGACTATGTATTTGGCTATGTTAGTGACGGATAACAGAGGGTGGCAGTATGTCCTCCCTGTCACCACCACAACAATGCCCCTCCCCTGGCAATGTTAGTGACAGATAATATTGAGTGACAGTATGCCCTTCCTGTCTATGTCCCATGGCTATGTTAGTGATAGATAACGGTGGGTAGCAGTTCGACCCTCCTGTAACCACCACAACACCCCTCCCCCACCCATTGCCTATGTTAGTGACGGATAACACAGGGTGGCAGTATGTCTATCCTGTCTATGTCCCCTGGCTATGTTAGTGACGGATAACGGGGGGGTGGCAGTATTTCCTTACTGTAACCACCACAAACCATTCCCCTGGCCATGTTAGTGATGGATAATAGAGGGTGGCAGTATGTCCTTCCTCTCTATGACCCATGGCCAAGTTAGTGTCTGGTATTGGAGGGTGGCAGTATGACTTTCCTGCCTATGTCCACTAGCTATGTTAGTGATGGATAATGGAGGGTGGCAGTATGTCCTAACTGTCACCACCACGAAATTTTAACAAACATATTTATTTCCATGCTGTCTTCAGCTTCAGATATGCTTGGAGCCGGAACTTATAGGAAACCTTTCGGTGTCGTTGGCTCCCCGATCGTGGGCTTTGCGACCTGATACATCAACGTGGTTTCGTTGAGGCCCACTATTTTAGCCATTACTATACCAACCGAAAATGAAAGCTGTAATAGTGCTCAAGCCTCTACTGACTCTTTTCAATAAGAACAGTCCCTTTCACATTTTTCCCAGGCTTAGGACTGGCTAATGCAGAGTCATGCTCAATTTTGTGTTTGTTTTCTTTCTATCTTCACATTTGTTCCTTTTTTCAACATTACTGGAGAAAACCATTATAAATTCAAATGAGCCCTTGTCTAACTTCAGTGTGGCGTTGGCCTTGAGACTATGCATTTGGCTATGTTAGTGAGGGATAACGGAGGGTGGCAGTATGTCCTTTCTGTCTATATCCTCTGGCAATGTTAGTGATGGATAACAGAGGCTGACAGTAAGTCCTTCCTGTAACCACCACAAGCTTCCCCCCCACCCCTATGTTAGTAACGGATAATGGAGGGTGGCAGTAGATTGTTCCTGTCACCACCACAAACTGTTAACCAACACATTTATTTCCACAGTGTCTTCAGCTTCAGATATACCAGGAGCCGGAACTGATAGGAAACCATCTGTGTCGTTGGCTCCCTGAACCTGGGTTTTGCGTCGTGTTAAATCAACGTTGTTTTGCTGAGGACAAATAATTTTGCCAACACTATACCAACCGTCAATGAAAGCTGTTATAGTGCTCGAGCCTCTGCTGACCTTTTTTAATATGAACAGTCCCTTTCACATTTTTCCTGGCTTAGGACTGGCTAGCACAGAGGCATGCTAAATATTTTTGGTTTGTTTTCTTTTTACCTTCAGGTTTGTTCCTTTCTTCAACATTACTGGAGAAACCCATTATCATGGGCCATTGTCTAACTTCAGTATGGCTTCGGCCTTGAGACTATGTATTTGGCTATGTTAGTGACGGATAACAGAGGGTGGCAGTATGTCCTCCCTGTCACCACCACAACAATGCCCCTCCCCTGGTAATGTTAGTGACAGATAACATTGTGTGACAGTATGCCCTTCCTGTCTATGTCCCATGGCTATGTTAGTGATAGATAACGGTGGGTAGCAGTTCGACCCTCCTGTAACCACCACAACACCCCTCCCCCACCCATTGCCTATGTTAGTGACGGATAACACAGGGTGGCAGTATGTCTATCCTGTCTATGTCCCCTGGCTATGTTAGTGACGGATAACGGGGGGGTGGCAGTATTTCCTTACTGTAACCACCACAAACCATTCCCCTGGCCATGTTAGTGATGGATAATAGAGGGTGGCAGTATGTCCTTCCTGTCTATGTCCCATGGCCAAGTTAGTGTCTGGTATTGGAGGGTGGCAGTATGACTTTCCTGCCTATGTCCACTAGCTATGTTAGTGATGGATAATGGAGGGTGGCAGTATGTCCTAACTGTCACCACCAAGAAATTTTAACAAACATATTTATTTCCATGCTGTCTTCAGCTTCAGATATGCTTGGAGCCGGAACTTATAGGAAACCTTTCGGTGTCGTTGGCTCCCCGATCGTGGGCTTTGCGACCTGATACATCAACGTGGTTTCGTTGAGGCCCACTATTTTAGCCATTACTATACCAACCGAAAATGAAAGCTGTAATAGTGCTCAAGCCTCTGATGACTCTTTTCAATAAGAACAGTCCCTTTCACATTTTTCCCAGGCTTAGGACTGGCTAACGCAGAGTCATGCTCAATTTTGTGTTTGTTTTCTTTCTATCTTCACATTTGTTCCTTTTTTCAACATTACTGGAGAAAACCATTATAAATTCAAATGGGCCCTTGTCTAACTTCAGTGTGGCGTTGGCCTTGAGACTATGCATTTGGCTATGTTAGTGAGGGATAACGGAGGGTGGCAGTATGTCCTTTCTGTCTATATCCTCTGGCAATGTTAGTGATGGATAACAGAGGGTGGCAGTAAGTCCTTCTTGTAACCACCACAAGCTTCCCCCCTACCCCTATGTTAGTAACGGATAATGGAGGGTGGCAGTAGATTGTTCCTGTCACCACCACAAACTGTTAACCAACACATTTATTTCCACAGTGTCTTCAGCTTCAGATATACCAGGAGCCGGAACTGATAGGAAACCATCTGTGTCGTTGGCTCCCTGAACCTGGGTTTTGCGTCGTGTTACGTCAACGTTGTTTTGCTGAGGACAAATAATTTTGCCAACACTATACCAACCGTCAATGAAAGCTGTTATAGTGCTCGAGCCTCTGCTGACCTTTTTTAATATGAACAGTCCCTTTCACATTTTTCCTGGCTTAGGACTGGCTAGCACAGAGGCATGCTAAATATTTTTGGTTTGTTTTCTTTTTACCTTCAGGTTTGTTCCTTTCTTCAACATTACTGGAGAAACCCATTATCATGGGCCATTGTCAAACTTCAGTATGGCTTCGGCCTTGAGACTATGTATTTGGCTATGTTAGTGACGGATAACAGAGGGTGGCAGTATGTCCTCCCTGTCACCACCACAACAATGCCCCTCCCCTGGCAATGTTAGTGACAGATAACATTGTGTGACATTATGCCCTTCCTGTCTATGTCCCATGGCTATGTTAGTGATAGATAACGGTGGGTAGCAGTTCGACCCTCCTGTAACCACCACAACACCCCTCCCCCACCCATTGCCTATATCAGTGACGGATAACACAGGGTGGCAGTATGTCTATCCTGTCTATGTCCCCTGGCTATGTTAGTGACGGATAACGGGGGGGTGGCAGTATTTCCTTACTGTAACCACCACAAACCATTCCCCTGGCCATGTTAGTGATGGATAATAGAGGGTGGCAGTATGTCCTTCCTGTCTATGTCCCATGGCCAAGTTAGTGTCTGGTATTGGAGGGTGGCAGTATGACTTTCCTGCCTATGTCCACTAGCTATGTTAGTGATGGATAATGGAGGGTGGCAGTATGTCCTAACTGTCACCACCACGAAATTTTAACAAACATATTTATTTCCATGCTGTCTTCAGCTTCAGATATGCTTGGAGCCGGAACTTATAGGAAACCTTTCGGTGTCGTTGGCTCCCCGATCGTGGGCTTTGCGACCTGATACATCAACGTGGTTTCGTTGAGGCCCACTATTTTAGCCATTACTATACCAACCGAAAATGAAAGCTGTAATAGTGCTCAAGCCTCTGCTGACTCTTTTCAATAAGAACAGTCCCTTTCACATTTTTCCCAGGCTTAGGACTGGCTAACGCAGAGTCATGCTCAATTTTGTGTTTCTTTTCTTTCTATCTTCACATTTGTTCCTTTTTTCAACATTACTGGAGAAAACCATTATAAATTCAAATGGGCCCTTGTCTAACTTCAGTGTGGCGTTGGCCTTGAGACTATGCATTTGGCTATGTTAGTGAGGGATAACGGAGGGTGGCAGTATGTCCTTTCTGTCTATATCCTCTGGCAATGTTAGTGATGGATAACCGAGGTTGACAGTAAGTCCTTCCTGTAACCACCACAAGCTTCCCCCCCACCCCTATGTTAGTAACGGATAATGGAGGGTGGCAGTAGATTGTTCCTGTCACCACCACAAACTGTTAACCAACACATTTATTTCCACAGTGTTTTCAGCTTCAGATATACCAGGAGCCGGAACTGATAGGAAACCATCTGTGTCGTTGGCTCCCTGAACCTGGGTTTTCGTCGTGTTAAATCAACGTTGTTTTGCTGAGGACAAATAATTTTGCCAACACTATACCAACCGTCAATAAAAGCTGTTATAGTGCTCGAGCCTCTGCTGACCTTTTTTAATATGAACAGTCCCTTTCACATTTTTCCTGGCTTAGGACTGGCTAGCACAGAGGCATGCTAAATATTTTTGGTTTGTTTTCTTTTTACCTTCAGGTTTGTTCCTTTCTTCAACATTACTGGAGAAACCCATTATCATGGGCCATTGTCTAACTTCAGTATGGCTTCGGCCTTGAGACTATGTATTTGGCTATGTTAGTGACGGATAACAGAGGGTGGCAGTATGTCCTCCCTGTCACCACCGCAACAATGCCCCTCCCCTGGCAATGTTAGTGACAGATAACATTGAGTGACAGTATGCCCTTCCTGTCTATGTCCCATGGCTATGTTAGTGATAGATAACGGTGGGTAGCAGTTCGACCCTCCTGTAACCACCACAACACCCCTCCCCCACCCATTGCCTATGTTAGTGACGGATAACACAGGGTGGCAGTATGTCTATCCTGTCTATGTCCCCTGGCTATGTTAGTGACGGATAACGGGGGGTGGCAGTATTTCCTTACTGTAACCACCACAAACCATTCCCCTGGCCATGTTAGTGATGGATAATAGAGGGTGGCAGTATGTCCTTCCTGTCTATGTCCCATGGCCAAGTTAGTGTCTGGTATTGGAGGGTGGCAGTATGACTTTCCTGCCTATGTCCACTAGCTATGTTAGTGATGGATAATGGAGGGTGGCAGTATGTCCTAACTGTCACCACCACGAAATTTTAACAAACATATTTATTTCCATGCTGTCTTCAGCTTCAGATATGCTTGGAGCCGGAACTTATAGGAAACCTTTCGGTGTCGTTGGCTCCCCGATCGTGGGCTTTGCGACCTGATACATCAACGTGGTTTCGTTGAGGCCCACTATTATAGCCATTACTATACCAACCGAAAATGAAAGCTATAATAGTGCTCAAGCCTCTGCTGACTCTTTTCAATAAGAACAGTCCCTTTCACATTTTTCCCAGGCGTAGGACTGGCTAACGCAGAGTCATGCTCAATTTTGTGTTTGTTTTCTTTCTATCTTCACATTTGTTCCATTTTTTTCAACATTACTGGAGAAAACCATTATTAATTCAAATGGGCCGTTGTCTAACTTCAGTGTGGCGTTGGCCTTGAGACTATGCATTTGGCTATGTTAGTGAGGGATAACGGAGGGTGGCAGTATGTCCTTTCTGTCTATATCCTCTGGCAATGTTAGTGATGGATAACAGAGGGTGGCAGTAAGTCCTTCTTGTAACCACCACAAGCATCCCCCCCACCCCTATGTTAGTAACAGATAATGGAGGGTGGCAGTAGATTGTTCCTGTCACCACCACAAACTGTTAACCAACACATTTATTTCCACAGTGTCTTCAGCTTCAGATATACCAGGAGCCGGAACTGATAGGAAACCATCTGTGTCGTTGGCTCCCTGAACCTGGGTTTTGCGTCGTGTTACGTCAACGTTGTTTTGCTGAGGACAAATAATTTTGCCAACACTATACCAACCGTCAATGAAAGCTGTTATAGTGCTCGAGCCTCTGCTGACATTTTTTAATATGAAAAGTCCCTTTCACATTTTTCCTGGCTTAGGACTGGCTAGCACAGAGGCATGCTAAATATTTTTGGTTTGTTTTCTTTTTACCTTCAGGTTTGTTCCTTTCTTCAACATTACTGGAGAAACCCATTATCATGGGCCATTGTCTAACTTCAGTATGGTTTCGGCCTTGAGACTATGTATTTGGCTATGTTAGTGATGGATAACAGAGGGTGGCAATATGTCCTCCCTGTCACCACCACAACAATGCCCCTCCCCTGGCAATGTTAGTGACAGATAACATTGTGTGACAGTATGCCCTTCCTGTCTATGTCCCATGGCTATGTTAGTGATAGATAACGGTGGGTAGCAGTTCGACCCTCCTGTAACCACCACAACACCCCTCCCCCACCCATTGCCTATGTTAGTGACGGATAACACAGGGTGGCAGTATGTCTATCCTGTCTATGTACCCTGGCTATGTTAGTGACGGATAACGGGGGGGTAGCAGTATTTCCTTACTGTAACCACCACAAACCATTCCCCTGGCCATGTTAGTGATGGATAATAGAGGGTGGCAGTATGTCCTTCCTGTCTATGTCCCATGGCCAAGTTAGTGTCTGGTATTGGAGGGTGGCAGTATGACTTTCCTGCCTATGTCCACTAGCTATGTTAGTGATGGATAATGGAGGGTGGCAGTATGTCCTATCTGTCACCACCACGAAATTTTAACAAACATATTTATTTCCATGCTGTCTTCAGCTTCAGATATGCTTGGAGCCAGAACTTATAGGAAACCTTTCGGTGTCGTTGGCTCCCCGATCGTGGGCATTGCGACCTGATACATCAACGTGGTTTCGTTGAGGCCCACTATTTTAGCCATTACTATACCAACCAAAAATGAAAGCTATAATAGTGCTCAAGCCTCTGCTGACTCTTTTCAATAAGAACAGTCCCTTTCATATTTTTCCCAGGCTTAGGACTGGCTAACGCAGAGTCATGCTCAATTTTGTGTTTGTTTTCTTTCTATCTTCACATTTGTTCCTTTTTTAAACATTACTGGAGAAAACCATTATAAATTCAAATGGGCTCTTGTCTAACTTCAGTGTGGCGTTGGCCTTGAGACTATGCATTTGGCTATGTTAGTGAGGGATAACGGAGGGTGGCAGTATGTCCTTTCTGTCTATATCCTCTGGCAATGTTAGTGATGGATAACAGAGGGTGGCAGTAAGTCCTTCTTGTAACCACCACAAGCTTCCCCCCCACCCCTATGTTAGTAACAGATAATGGAGGGTGGCAGTAGATTGTTCCTGTCACCACCACAAACTGTTAACCAACACATTTATTTCCACAGTGTCTTCAGCTTCAGATATACCAGGAGCCGGAACTGATAGGAAACCATCTGTGTCGTTGGCTCCCTGAACCTGGGTTTTGCGTCGTGTTACGTCAACGTTGTTTTGCTGAGGACAAATAATTTTGCCAACACTATACCAACCGTCAATGAAAGCTGTTATAGTGCTCGAGCCTCTGCTGACCTTTTTTAATATGAACAGTCCCTTTCACATTTTTCCTGGCTTAGGACTAGCTAGCACAGAGGCATGCTAAATGTTTTTGGTTTGTTTTCTTTTTACCTTCAGGTTTGTTCCTTTCTTCAACATTACTGGAGAAACCCATTATCATGGGCCATTGTCAAATTTCAGTATGGCTTCGGCCTTGAGACTATGTATTTGGCTATGTTAGTGACGGATAACAGAGGGTGGCAGTATGTCCTCCCTGTCACCACCACAACAATGCCCCTCCCCTGGCAATGTTAGTGACAGATAACATTGTGTGACAGTATGCCCTTCCTGTCTATGTCCCATGGCTATGTTAGTGATAGATAACGGTGGGTAGCAGTTCGACCCTCCTGTAACCACCACAACACCCCTCCCCCACCCATTGCCTATGTCAGTGACGGATAACACAGGGTGGCAGTATGTCTATCCTGTCTATGTCCCCTGGCTATGTTAGTGACGGATAACGGGGGGGTGGCAGTATTTCCTTACTGTAACCACCACAAACCATTCCCCTGGCCATGTTAGTGATGGATAATAGAGGGTGGCAGTATGTCCTTCCTGTCTATGTCCCATGGCCAAGTTAGTGTCTGGTATTGGAGGGTGGCAGTATGACTTTCCTGCCTATGTCCACTAGCTATGTTAGTGATGGATAATGGAGGGTGGCAGTATGTCCTAACTGTCACCACCACGAAATTTTAACAAACATATTTATTTCCATGCTGTCTTCAGCTTCAGATATGCTTGGAGCCGGAACTTATAGGAAACCTTTCGGTGTCGTTGGCTCCCCGATCGTGGGCTTTGCGACCTGATACATCAACGTGGTTTCGTTGAGGCCCACTATTTTAGCCATTACTATACCAACCGAAAATGAAAGCTGTAATAGTGCTCAAGCCTCTGCTGACTCTTTTCAATAAGAACAGTCCCTTTCACATTTTTCCCAGGCTTAGGACTGGCTAACGCAGAGTCATGCTCAATTTTGTGTTTCTTTTCTTTCTATCTTCACATTTGTTCCTTTTTTCAACATTACTGGAGAAAACCATTATAAATTCAAATGGGCCCTTGTCTAACTTCAGTGTGGCGTTGGCCTTGAGACTATGCATTTGGCTATGTTAGTGAGGGATAACGGAGGGTGGCAGTATGTCCTTTCTGTCTATATCCTCTGGCAATGTTAGTGATGGATAACCGAGGTTGACAGTAAGTCCTTCCTGTAACCACCACAAGCTTCCCCCCCACCCCTATGTTAGTAACGGATAATGGAGGGTGGCAGTAGATTGTTCCTGTCACCACCACAAACTGTTAACCAACACATTTATTTCCACAGTGTTTTCAGCTTCAGATATACCAGGAGCCGGAACTGATAGGAAACCATCTGTGTCGTTGGCTCCCTGAACCTGGGTTTTCGTCGTGTTAAATCAACGTTGTTTTGCTGAGGACAAATAATTTTGCCAACACTATACCAACCGTCAATAAAAGCTGTTATAGTGCTCGAGCCTCTGCTGACCTTTTTTAATATGAACAGTCCCTTTCACATTTTTCCTGGCTTAGGACTGGCTAGCACAGAGGCATGCTAAATATTTTTGGTTTGTTTTCTTTTTACCTTCAGGTTTGTTCCTTTCTTCAACATTACTGGAGAAACCCATTATCATGGGCCATTGTCTAACTTCAGTATGGCTTCGGCCTTGAGACTATGTATTTGGCTATGTTAGTGACGGATAACAGAGGGTGGCAGTATGTCCTCCCTGTCACCACCGCAACAATGCCCCTCCCCTGGCAATGTTAGTGACAGATAACATTGAGTGACAGTATGCCCTTCCTGTCTATGTCCCATGGCTATGTTAGTGATAGATAACGGTGGGTAGCAGTTCGACCCTCCTGTAACCACCACAACACCCCTCCCCCACCCATTGCCTATGTTAGTGACGGATAACACAGGGTGGCAGTATGTCTATCCTGTCTATGTCCCCTGGCTATGTTAGTGACGGATAACGGGGGGTGGCAGTATTTCCTTACTGTAACCACCACAAACCATTCCCCTGGCCATGTTAGTGATGGATAATAGAGGGTGGCAGTATGTCCTTCCTGTCTATGTCCCATGGCCAAGTTAGTGTCTGGTATTGGAGGGTGGCAGTATGACTTTCCTGCCTATGTCCACTAGCTATGTTAGTGATGGATAATGGAGGGTGGCAGTATGTCCTAACTGTCACCACCACGAAATTTTAACAAACATATTTATTTCCATGCTGTCTTCAGCTTCAGATATGCTTGGAGCCGGAACTTATAGGAAACCTTTCGGTGTCGTTGGCTCCCCGATCGTGGGCTTTGCGACCTGATACATCAACGTGGTTTCGTTGAGGCCCACTATTATAGCCATTACTATACCAACCGAAAATGAAAGCTATAATAGTGCTCAAGCCTCTGCTGACTCTTTTCAATAAGAACAGTCCCTTTCACATTTTTCCCAGGCGTAGGACTGGCTAACGCAGAGTCATGCTCAATTTTGTGTTTGTTTTCTTTCTATCTTCACATTTGTTCCATTTTTTTCAACATTACTGGAGAAAACCATTATTAATTCAAATGGGCCGTTGTCTAACTTCAGTGTGGCGTTGGCCTTGAGACTATGCATTTGGCTATGTTAGTGAGGGATAACGGAGGGTGGCAGTATGTCCTTTCTGTCTATATCCTCTGGCAATGTTAGTGATGGATAACAGAGGGTGGCAGTAAGTCCTTCTTGTAACCACCACAAGCATCCCCCCCACCCCTATGTTAGTAACAGATAATGGAGGGTGGCAGTAGATTGTTCCTGTCACCACCACAAACTGTTAACCAACACATTTATTTCCACAGTGTCTTCAGCTTCAGATATACCAGGAGCCGGAACTGATAGGAAACCATCTGTGTCGTTGGCTCCCTGAACCTGGGTTTTGCGTCGTGTTACGTCAACGTTGTTTTGCTGAGGACAAATAATTTTGCCAACACTATACCAACCGTCAATGAAAGCTGTTATAGTGCTCGAGCCTCTGCTGACATTTTTTAATATGAAAAGTCCCTTTCACATTTTTCCTGGCTTAGGACTGGCTAGCACAGAGGCATGCTAAATATTTTTGGTTTGTTTTCTTTTTACCTTCAGGTTTGTTCCTTTCTTCAACATTACTGGAGAAACCCATTATCATGGGCCATTGTCTAACTTCAGTATGGTTTCGGCCTTGAGACTATGTATTTGGCTATGTTAGTGATGGATAACAGAGGGTGGCAATATGTCCTCCCTGTCACCACCACAACAATGCCCCTCCCCTGGCAATGTTAGTGACAGATAACATTGTGTGACAGTATGCCCTTCCTGTCTATGTCCCATGGCTATGTTAGTGATAGATAACGGTGGGTAGCAGTTCGACCCTCCTGTAACCACCACAACACCCCTCCCCCACCCATTGCCTATGTTAGTGACGGATAACACAGGGTGGCAGTATGTCTATCCTGTCTATGTACCCTGGCTATGTTAGTGACGGATAACGGGGGGGTAGCAGTATTTCCTTACTGTAACCACCACAAACCATTCCCCTGGCCATGTTAGTGATGGATAATAGAGGGTGGCAGTATGTCCTTCCTGTCTATGTCCCATGGCCAAGTTAGTGTCTGGTATTGGAGGGTGGCAGTATGACTTTCCTGCCTATGTCCACTAGCTATGTTAGTGATGGATAATGGAGGGTGGCAGTATGTCCTATCTGTCACCACCACGAAATTTTAACAAACATATTTATTTCCATGCTGTCTTCAGCTTCAGATATGCTTGGAGCCAGAACTTATAGGAAACCTTTCGGTGTCGTTGGCTCCCCGATCGTGGGCATTGCGACCTGATACATCAACGTGGTTTCGTTGAGGCCCACTATTTTAGCCATTACTATACCAACCAAAAATGAAAGCTATAATAGTGCTCAAGCCTCTGCTGACTCTTTTCAATAAGAACAGTCCCTTTCACATTTTTCCCAGGCTTAGGACTGGCTAACGCAGAGTCATGCTCAATTTTGTGTTTGTTTTCTTTCTATCTTCACATTTGTTCCTTTTTTAAACATTACTGGAGAAAACCATTATAAATTCAAATGGGCTCTTGTCTAACTTCAGTGTGGCGTTGGCCTTGAGACTATGCATTTGGCTATGTTAGTGAGGGATAACGGAGGGTGGCAGTATGTCCTTTCTGTCTATATCCTCTGGCAATGTTAGTGATGGATAACAGAGGGTGGCAGTAAGTCCTTCTTGTAACCACCACAAGCTTCCCCCCCACCCCTATGTTAGTAACAGATAATGGAGGGTGGCAGTAGATTGTTCCTGTCACCACCACAAACTGTTAACCAACACATTTATTTCCACAGTGTCTTCAGCTTCAGATATACCAGGAGCCGGAACTGATAGGAAACCATCTGTGTCGTTGGCTCCCTGAACCTGGGTTTTGCGTCGTGTTACGTCAACGTTGTTTTGCTGAGGACAAATAATTTTGCCAACACTATACCAACCGTCAATGAAAGCTGTTATAGTGCTCGAGCCTCTGCTGACCTTTTTTAATATGAACAGTCCCTTTCACATTTTTCCTGGCTTAGGACTAGCTAGCACAGAGGCATGCTAAATGTTTTTGGTTTGTTTTCTTTTTACCTTCAGGTTTGTTCCTTTCTTCAACATTACTGGAGAAACCCATTATCATGGGCCATTGTCAAATTTCAGTATGGCTTCGGCCTTGAGACTATGTATTTGGCTATGTTAGTGACGGATAACAGAGGGTGGCAGTATGTCCTCCCTGTCACCACCACAACAATGCCCCTCCCCTGGCAATGTTAGTGACAGATAACATTGTGTGACAGTATGCCCTTCCTGTCTATGTCCCATGGCTATGTTAGTGATAGATAACGGTGGGTAGCAGTTCGACCCTCCTGTAACCACCACAACACCCCTCCCCCACCCATTGCCTATGTCAGTGACGGATAACACAGGGTGGCAGTATGTCTATCCTGTCTATGTCCCCTGGCTATGTTAGTGACGGATAACGGGGGGGTGGCAGTATTTCCTTACTGTAACCACCACAAACCATTCCCCTGGCCATGTTAGTGATGGATAATAGAGGGTGGCAGTATGTCCTTCCTGTCTATGTCCCATGGCCAAGTTAGTGTCTGGTATTGGAGGGTGGCAGTATGACTTTCCTGCCTATGTCCACTAGCTATGTTAGTGATGGATAATGGAGGGTGGCAGTATGTCCTAACTGTCACCACCACGAAATTTTAACAAACATATTTATTTCCATGCTGTCTTCAGCTTCAGATATGCTTGGAGCCGGAACTTATAGGAAACCGTTCGGTGTCATTGGCTCACCGATCGTGGGCTTTGCGACCTGATATATCAACGTGGTTTCGTTGAGGCCCACTATTTTAGCCATTACTATACCAACCGAAAATGAAAGCTGTAATAGTGCTCAAGCCTCTGCTGACTCTTTTCAATAAGAACAGTCCCTTTCACATATTTCCCAGGCTTAGGACTGGCTAACGCAGAGTCATGCTCAATTTTGTGTTTGTTTTCTTTCTATCTTCACATTTGTTCCTTTTTTCAACATTACTGGAGAAAACCATTATAAATTCAAATGGGCCCTTGTCTAACTTCAGTGTGGCGTTGGCATTGAGACTATGCATTTGGCTATGTTAGTGAGGGATAACGGAGGGTGGCAGTATGTCCTTTCTGTCTATATCCTCTGGCAATGTTAGTGATGGATAACAGAGGGTGGCAGTAAGTCCTTCTTGTAACCACCACAAGCTTCCCCCCCACCCCTATGTTAGTAACGGATAATGGAGGGTGGCAGTAGATTGTTCCTGTCACCACCACAAACTGTTAACCAACACATTTATTTCCACAGTGTCTTCAGCTTCAGATATACCAGGAGCCGGAACTGATAGGAAACCATCTGTGTCGTTGGCTCCCTGAACCTGGGTTTTCGTCGTGTTACGTCAACGTTGTTTTGCTGAGGACAAATAATTTTGCCAACACTATACCAACCGTCAATGAAAGCTGTTATAGTGCTCGAGCCTCTGCTGACCTTTTTTAATATGAACAGTCCCTTTCACATTTTTCCTGGCTTAGGACTGTCTACCACAGAGGCATGCTAAATATTTTTGGTTTGTTTTCTTTTTACCTTCAGGTTTGTTCCTTTCTTCAACATTACTGGAGAAACCCATTATCATGGGCCATTGTCTAACTTCAGTATGGCTTCGGCCTTGAGACTATGTATTTGGCTATGTTAGTGACGGATAACACAGGGTGGCAGTATGTCTATCCTGTCTATGTACCCTGGCTATGTTAGTGACGGATAACGGGGGGGTGGCAGTATTTCCTTACTGTAACCACCACAAACCATTCCCCTGGCCATGTTAGTGATGGATAATAGAGGGTGGCAGTATGTCCTTCCTGTCTATGTCCCATGGCCAAGTTAGTGTCTGGTATTGGAGGGTGGCAGTATGACTTTCCTGCCTATGTCCACTAGCTATGTTAGTGATGGATAATGGAGGGTGGCAGTATGTCCTAACTGTCACCACCACGAAATTTTAACAAACATATTTATTTCCATGCTGTCTTCAGCTTCAGATATGCTTGGAGCCGGAACTTATAGGAAACCGTTCGGTGTCATTGGCACACCGATCGTGGGCTTTGCGACCTGATATATCAACGTGGTTTCGTTGAGGCCCACTATTTTAGCCATTACTATACCAACCGAAAATGAAAGCTGTAATAGTGCTCAAGCCTCTGCTGACTCTTTTCAATAAGAACAGTCCCTTTCACATATTTCCCAGGCTTAGGACTGGCTAACGCAGAGTCATGCTCAATTTTGTGTTTCTTTTCTTTCTATCTTCACATTTGTTCCATTTTTTTCAACATTACTGGAGAAAACCATTATTAATTCAAATGGGCCGTTGTCTAACTTCAGTGTGGCGTTGGCCTTGAGACTATGCATTTGGCTATGTTAGTGAGGGATAACGGAGGGTGGCAGTATGTCCTTTCTGTCTATATCCTCTGGCAATGTTAGTGATGGATAACAGAGGGTGGCAGTAAGTCCTTCTTGTAACCACCACAAGCTTCCCCCCCACCCCTATGTTAGTAACGGATAATGGAGGGTGGCAGTAGATTGTTCCTGTCACCACCACAAACTGTTAACCAACACATTTATTTCCACAGTGTCTTCAGCTTCAGATATACCAGGAGCCGGAACTGATAGGAAACCATCTGTGTCGTTGGCTCCCTGAACCTGGGTTTTCGTCGTGTTACGTCAACGTTGTTTTGCTGAGGACAAATAATTTTGCCAACACTATACCAACCGTCAATGAAAGCTGTTATAGTGCTCGAGCCTCTGCTGACCTTTTTTAATATGAACAGTCCCTTTCACATTTTTCCTGGCTTAGGACTGGCTAGCACAGAGGCATGCTAAATATTTTTGGTTTGTTTTCTTTTTACCTTCAGGTTTGTTCCTTTCTTCAACATTACTGGAGAAACCCATTATCATGGGCCATTGTCTAACTTCAGTATGGCTTCGGCCTTGAGACTATGTATTTGGCTATGTTAGTGACGGATAACACAGGGTGGCAGTATGTCTATCCTGTCTATGTACCCTGGCTATGTTAGTGACGGATAACGGGGGGGTGGCAGTATTTCCTTACTGTAACCACCACAAACCATTCCCCTGGATATGTTAGTGATGGATAATAGAGGGTGGCAGTATGTCCTTCCTGTCTATGTCCCATGGCCAAGTTAGTGTCTGGTATTGGAGGGTGGCAGTATGACTTTCCTGCCTATGTCCACTAGCTATGTTAGTGATGGATAATGGAGGGTGGCAGTATGTCCTAACTGTCACCACCACGAAATTTTAACAAACATATTTATTTTCATGCTGTCTTCAGCTTCAGATATGCTTGGAGCCGGAACTTATAGGAAACCTTTCGGTGTCGTTGGCTCCCCGATCATGGGCTTTACGACCTGATACATCAACGTGGTTTCGTTGAGGCCCACTATTTTAGCCATTACTATACCAACCGAAAATGAAAGCTGTAATAGTGCTCAAGCCTCTGCTGACTCGTTTCAATAAGAACAGTCCCTTTCACATATTTCCCAGGCTTAGGACTGGCTAACGCAGAGTCATGCTCAATTTTGTGTTTGTTTTCTTTCTATCTTCACATTTGTTCCTTTTTTCAACATTACTGGAGAAAACCATTATAAATTCAAATGGGCCCTTGTCTAACTTCAGTGTGGCGTTGGCCTTGAGACTATGCATTTGGCTATGTTAGTGAGGGATAACGGAGGGTGGCAGTATGTCCTTTCTGTCTATATCCTCTGGCAATGTTAGTGATGGATAACAGAGGGTGGCAGTAAGTCCTTCTTGTAACCACCACAAGTTTCCCCCCCACCCCTATGTTAGTAACGCATAATGGAGGGTGGCAGTAGATTGTTCCTGTCACCACCACAAACTGTTAACCAACACATTTATTTCCACAGTGTCTTCAGCTTCAGATATACCAGGAGCCGGAACTGATAGGAAACCATCTGTGTCGTTGGCTCCCTGAACCTGGGTTTTCGTCGTGTTACGTCAACGTTGTTTTGCTGAGGACAAATAATTTTGCCAACACTATACCAACCGTCAATGAAAGCTGTTATAGTGCTCGAGCCTCTGCTGACCTTTTTTAATATGAACAGTCCCTTTCACATTTTTCCTGGCTTAGGACTGGCTAGCACAGAGGCATGCTAAATATTTTTGGTTTGTTTTCTTTTTACCTTCAGGTTTGTTCCTTTCTTCAACATTACTGGAGAAACCCATTATCATGGGCCATTGTCTAACTTCAGTATGGCTTCGGCCTTGAGACTATGTATTTGGCTATGTTAGTGACGGATAACACAGGGTGGCAGTATGTCTATCCTGTCTATGTACCCTGTCTATGTTAGTGACGGATAACGGGGGGGTGGCAGTATTTCCTTACTGTAACCACCACAAACCATTCCCCTGGCCATGTTAGTGATGGATAATAGAGGGTGGCAGTATGTCCTTCCTGTCTATGTCCCATGGCCAAGTTAGTGTCTGGTATTGGAGGGTGGCAGTATGACTTTCCTGCCTATGTCCACTAGCTATGTTAGTGATGGATAATGGAGGGCGGCAGTATGTCCTAACTGTCACCACCACGAAATTTTAACAAACATATTTATTTTCATGCTGTCTTCAGCTTCAGATATGCTTGGAGCCGGAACTTATAGGAAACCTTTCGGTGTCGTTGGCTCCCCGATCATGGGCTTTACGACCTGATACATCAACGTGGTTTCGTTGAGGCCCACTATTTTAGCCATTACTATACCAACCGAAAATGAAAGCTGTAATAGTGCTCAAGCCTCTGCTGACTCTTTTCAATAAGAACAGTCCCTTTCACATATTTCCCAGGCTTAGGACTGGCTAACGCAGAGTCATGCTCAATTTTGTGTTTGTTTTCTTTCTATCTTCACATTTGTTCCTTTTTTCAACATTACTGGAGAAAACCATTATAAATTCAAATGGGCCCTTGTCTAACTTCAGTGTGGCGTTGGCCTTGAGACTATGCATTTGGCTATGTTAGTGAGGGATAACGGAGGGTGGCAGTATGTCCTTTCTGTCTATATCCTCTGGCAATGTTAGTGATGGATAACAGAGGGTGGCAGTAAGTCCTTCCTGTAACCACCACAAGCTTCCCCCCCACCCCTATGTTAGTAACGGATAATGGAGGGTGGCAGTAGATTGTTCCTGTTACCACCACAAACTGTTAACCAACACATTTATTTCCACAGTGTCTTCAGCTTCAGATATACCAGGAGCCGGAACTGATAGGAAACCATCTGTGTCGTTGGCTCCCTGAACCTGGGTTTTCGTCGTGTTACGTCAACGTTGTTTTGCTGAGGACAAATAATTTTGCCAACACTATACCAACCGTCAATGAAAGCTGTTATAGTGCTCGAGCCTCTGCTGACCTTTTTTAATATGAACAGTCCCTTTCATATTTTTCCTGGCTTAGGACTGGCTAGCACAGAGGCATGCTAAATATTTTTGGTTTGTTTTCTTTTTACCTTCAGGTTTGTTCCTTTCTTCAACATTACTGGAGAAACCCATTATCATGGGCCATTGTCTAACTTCAGTATGGCTTCGGCCTTGAGACTATGTATTTGGCTATGTTAGTGACGGATAACAAAGGGTGGCAGTATGTCTATCCTGTCTATGTACCCTGGCTATGTTAGTGACGGATAACGGGGGGGTGGCAGTATTTCCTTACTGTAACCACCACAAACCATTCCCCTGGCCATGTTAGTGATGGATAATAGAGGGTGGCAGTATGTCCTTCCTGTCTATGTCCCATGGCCAAGTTAGTGTCTGGTATTGGAGGGTGGCAGTATGACTTTCCTGCCTATGTCCACTAGCTATGTTAGTGATGGATAATGGAGGGTGGCAGTATGTCCTAACTGTCACCACCACGAAATTTTAACAAACATATTTATTTTCATGCTGTCTTCAGCTTCAGATATGCTTGGAGCCGGAACTTATAGGAAACCTTTCGGTGTCGTTGGCTCCCCGATCATGGGCTTTACGACCTGATACATCAACGTGGTTTCGTTGAGGCCCACTATTTTAGCCATTACTATACCAACCGAAAATGAAAGCTGTAATAGTGCTCAAGCCTCTGCTGACTCTTTTCAATAAGAACAGTCCCTTTCACATATTTCCCAGGCTTAGGACTGGCTAACGCAGAGTCATGCTCAATTTTGTGTTTGTTTTCTTTCTATCTTCACATTTGTTCCTTTTTTCAACATTACTGGAGAAAACCATTATAAATTCAAATGGGCCCTTGTCTAACTTCAGTGTGGCGTTGGCCTTGAGACTATGCATTTTGCTATGTTAGTGAGGGATAACGGAGGGTGGCAGTATGTCCTTTCTGTCTATATCCTCTGGCAATGTTAGTGATGGATAACAGAGGGTGGCAGTAAGTCCTTCCTGTAACCACCACAAGCTTCCCCCCCACCCCTATGTTAGTAACGGATAATGGAGGGTGGCAGTAGATTGTTCCTGTTACCACCACAAACTGTTAACCAACACATTTATTTCCACAGTGTCTTCAGCTTCAGATATACCAGGAGCCGGAACTGATAGGAAACCATCTGTGTCGTTGGCTCCCTGAACCTGGGTTTTCGTCGTGTTACGTCAACGTTGTTTTGCTGAGGACAAATAATTTTGCCAACACTATACCAACCGTCAATGAAAGCTGTTATAGTGCTCGAGCCTCTGCTGACCTTTTTTAATATGAACAGTCCCTTTCACATTTTTCCTGGCTTAGGACTGGCTAGCACAGAGGCATGCTAAATATTTTTGGTTTGTTTTCTTTTTACCTTCAGGTTTGTTCCTTTCTTCAACATTACTGGAGAAACCCATTATCATGGGCCATTGTCTAACTTCAGTATGGCTTCGGCCTTGAGACTATGTATTTGGCTATGTTAGTGACGGATAACACAGGGTGGCAGTATGTCTATCCTGTCTATGTACCCTGTCTATGTTAGTGACGGATAACGGGGGGGTGGCAGTATTTCCTTACTGTAACCACCACAAACCATTCCCCTGGCCATGTTAGTGATGGATAATAGAGGGTGGCAGTATGTCCTTCCTGTCTATGTCCCATGGCCAAGTTAGTGTCTGGTATTGGAGGGTGGCAGTATGACTTTCCTGCCTATGTCCACTAGCTATGTTAGTGATGGATAATGGAGGGTGGCAGTATGTCCTAACTGTCACCACCACGAAATTTTAACAAACATATTTATTTTCATGCTGTCTTCAGCTTCAGATATGCTTGGAGCCGGAACTTATAGGAAACCTTTCGGTGTCGTTGGCTCCCCGATCATGGGCTTTACGACCTGATACATCAACGTGGTTTCGTTGAGGCCCACTATTTTAGCCATTACTATACCAACCGAAAATGAAAGCTGTAATAGTGCTCAAGCCTCTGCTGACTCTTTTCAATAAGAACAGTCCCTTTCACATATTTCCCAGGCTTAGGACTGGCTAACGCAGAGTCATGCTCAATTTTGTGTTTGTTTTCTTTCTATCTTCACATTTGTTCCTTTTTTCAACATTACTGGAGAAAACCATTATAAATTCAAATGGGCCCTTGTCTAACTTCAGTGTGGCGTTGGCCTTGAGACTATGCATTTGGCTATGTTAGTGAGGGATAACGGAGGGTGGCAGTATGTCCTTTCTGTCTATATCCTCTGGCAATGTTAGTGATGGATAACAGAGGGTGGCAGTAAGTCCTTCCTGTAACCACCACAAGCTTCCCCCCCTCCCCTATGTTAGTAACGGATAATGGAGGGTGGCAGTAGATTGTTCCTGTCACCACCACAAACTGTTAACCAACACATTTATTTCCACAGTGTCTTCAGCTTCAGATATACCAGGAGCCGGAACTGATAGGAAACCATCTGTGTCGTTGGCTCCCTGAACCTGGGTTTTCGTCGTGTTACGTCAACGTTGTTTTGCTGAGGACAAATAATTTTGCCAACACTATACCAACCGTCAATGAAAGCTGTTATAGTGCTCGAGCCTCTGCTGACCTTTTTTAATATGAACAGTCCCTTTCACATTTTTCCTGGCTTAGGACTGGCTAGCACAGAGGCATGCTAAATATTTTTGGTTTGTTTTCTTTTTACCTTCAGGTTTGTTCCTTTCTTCAACATTACTGGAGAAACCCATTATCATGGGCCATTGTCTAACTTCAGTATGGCTTCGGCCTTGAGACTATGTATTTGGCTATGTTAGTGACGGATAACACAGGGTGGCAGTATGTCTATCCTGTCTATGTACCCTGGCTATGTTAGTGACGGATAACGGGGGGGTGGCAGTATTTCCTTACTGTAACCACCACAAACCATTCCCCTGGCCATGTTAGTGATGGATAATAGAGGGTGGCAGTATGTCCTTCCTGTCTATGTCCCATGGCCAAGTTAGTGTCTGGTATTGGAGGGTGGCAGTATGACTTTCCTGCCTATGTCCACTAGCTATGTTAGTGATGGATAATGGAGGGTGGCAGTATGTCCTAACTGTCACCACCACGAAATTTTAACAAACATATTTATTTTCATGCTGTCTTCAGCTTCAGATATGCTTGGAGCCGGAACTTATAGGAAACCTTTCGGTGTCGTTGGCTCCCCGATCATGGGCTTTACGACCTGATACATCAACGTGGTTTCGTTGAGGCCCACTATTTTAGCCATTACTATACCAACCGAAAATGAAAGCTGTAATAGTGCTCAAGCCTCTGCTGACTCTTTTCAATAAGAACAGTCCCTTTCACATATTTCCCAGGCTTAGGACTGGCTAACGCAGAGTCATGCTCAATTTTGTGTTTGTTTTCTTTCTATCTTCACATTTGTTCCTTTTTTCAACATTACTGGAGAAAACCATTATAAATTCAAATGGGCCCTTGTCTAACTTCAGTGTGGCGTTGGCCTTGAGACTATGCATTTGGCTATGTTAGTGAGGGATAACGGAGGGTGGCAGTATGTCCTTTCTGTCTATATCCTCTGGCAATGTTAGTGATGGATAACAGAGGGTGGCAGTAAGTCCTTCCTGTAACCACCACAAGCTTCCCCCCCACCCCTATGTTAGTAACGGATAATGGAGGGTGGCAGTAGATTGTTCCTGTTACCACCACAAACTGTTAACCAACACATTTATTTCCACAGTGTCTTCAGCTTCAGATATACCAGGAGCCGGAACTGATAGGAAACCATCTGTGTCGTTGGCTCCCTGAACCTGGGTTTTCGTCGTGTTACGTCAACGTTGTTTTGCTGAGGACAAATAATTTTGCCAACACTATACCAACCGTCAATGAAAGCTGTTATAGTGCTCGAGCCTCTGCTGACCTTTTTTAATATGAACAGTCCCTTTCACATTTTTCCTGGCTTAGGACTGGCTAGCACAGAGGCATGCTAAATATTTTTGGTTTGTTTTCTTTTTACCTTCAGGTTTGTTCCTTTCTTCAACATTACTGGAGAAACCCATTATCATGGGCCATTGTCTAACTTCAGTATGGCTTCGGCCTTGAGACTATGTATTTGGCTATGTTAGTGACGGATAACAAAGGGTGGCAGTATGTCTATCCTGTCTATGTACCCTGGCTATGTTAGTGACGGATAACGGGGGGGTGGCAGTATTTCCTTACTGTAACCACCACAAACCATTCCCCTGGCCATGTTAGTGATGGATAATAGAGGGTGGCAGTATGTCCTTCCTGTCTATGTCCCATGGCCAAGTTAGTGTCTGGTATTGGAGGGTGGCAGTATGACTTTCCTGCCTATGTCCACTAGCTATGTTAGTGATGGATAATGGAGGGTGGCAGTATGTCCTAACTGTCACCACCACGAAATTTTAACAAACATATTTATTTTCATGCTGTCTTCAGCTTCAGATATGCTTGGAGCCGGAACTTATAGGAAACCTTTCGGTGTCGTTGGCTCCCCGATCATGGGCTTTACGACCTGATACATCAACGTGGTTTCGTTGAGGCCCACTATTTTAGCCATTACTATACCAACCGAAAATGAAAGCTGTAATAGTGCTCAAGCCTCTGCTGACTCTTTTCAATAAGAACAGTCCCTTTCACATATTTCCCAGGCTTAGGACTGGCTAACGCAGAGTCATGCTCAATTTTGTGTTTGTTTTCTTTCTATCTTCACATTTGTTCCTTTTTTCAACATTACTGGAGAAAACCATTATAAATTCAAATGGGCCCTTGTCTAACTTCAGTGTGGCGTTGGCCTTGAGACTATGCATTTTGCTATGTTAGTGAGGGATAACGGAGGGTGGCAGTATGTCCTTTCTGTCTATATCCTCTGGCAATGTTAGTGATGGATAACAGAGGGTGGCAGTAAGTCCTTCCTGTAACCACCACAAGCTTCCCCCCCACCCCTATGTTAGTAACGGATAATGGAGGGTGGCAGTAGATTGTTCCTGTTACCACCACAAACTGTTAACCAACACATTTATTTCCACAGTGTCTTCAGCTTCAGATATACCAGGAGCCGGAACTGATAGGAAACCATCTGTGTCGTTGGCTCCCTGAACCTGGGTTTTCGTCGTGTTACGTCAACGTTGTTTTGCTGAGGACAAATAATTTTGCCAACACTATACCAACCGTCAATGAAAGCTGTTATAGTGCTCGAGCCTCTGCTGACCTTTTTTAATATGAACAGTCCCTTTCACATTTTTCCTGGCTTAGGACTGGCTAGCACAGAGGCATGCTAAATATTTTTGGTTTGTTTTCTTTTTACCTTCAGGTTTGTTCCTTTCTTCAACATTACTGGAGAAACCCATTATCATGGGCCATTGTCTAACTTCAGTATGGCTTTGGCCTTGAGACTATGTATTTGGCTATGTTAGTGACGGATAACACAGGGTGGCAGTATGTCTATCCTGTCTATGTACCCTGGCTATGTTAGTGACGGATAACGGGGGGGTGGCAGTATTTCCTTACTGTAACCACCACAAACCATTCCCCTGGCCATGTTAGTGATGGATAATAGAGGGTGGCAGTATGTCCTTCCTGTCTATGTCCCATGGCCAAGTTAGTGTCTGGTATTGGAGGGTGGCAGTATGACTTTCCTGCCTATGTCCACTAGCTATGTTAGTGATGGATAATGGAGGGTGGCAGTATGTCCTAACTGTCACCACCACGAAATTTTAACAAACATATTTATTTTCATGCTGTCTTCAGCTTCAGATATGCTTGGAGCCGGAACTTATAGGAAACCTTTCGGTGTCGTTGGCTCCCCGATCATGGGCTTTACGACCTGATACATCAACGTGGTTTCGTTGAGGCCCACTATTTTAGCCATTACTATACCAACCGAAAATGAAAGCTGTAATAGTGCTCAAGCCTCTGCTGACTCTTTTCAATAAGAACAGTCCCTTTCACATATTTCCCAGGCTTAGGACTGGCTAACGCAGAGTCATGCTCAATTTTGTGTTTGTTTTCTTTCTATCTTCACATTTGTTCCTTTTTTCAACATTACTGGAGAAAACCATTATAAATTCAAATGGGCCCTTGTCTAACTTCAGTGTGGCGTTGGCCTTGAGACTATGCATTTGGCTATGTTAGTGAGGGATAACGGAGGGTGGCAGTATGTCCTTTCTGTCTATATCCTCTGGCAATGTTAGTGATGGATAACAGAGGGTGGCAGTAAGTCCTTCCTGTAACCACCACAAGCTTCCCCCCCACCCCTATGTTAGTAACGGATAATGGAGGGTGGCAGTAGATTGTTCCTGTTACCACCACAAACTGTTAACCAACACATTTATTTCCACAGTGTCTTCAGCTTCAGATATACCAGGAGCCGGAACTGATAGGAAACCATCTGTGTCGTTGGCTCCCTGAACCTGGGTTTTCGTCGTGTTACGTCAACGTTGTTTTGCTGAGGACAAATAATTTTGCCAACACTATACCAACCGTCAATGAAAGCTGTTATAGTGCTCGAGCCTCTGCTGACCTTTTTTAATATGAACAGTCCCTTTCACATTTTTCCTGGCTTAGGACTGGCTAGCACAGAGGCATGCTAAATATTTTTGGTTTGTTTTCTTTTTACCTTCAGGTTTGTTCCTTTCTTCAACATTACTGGAGAAACCCATTATCATGGGCCATTGTCTAACTTCAGTATGGCTTCGGCCTTGAGACTATGTATTTGGCTATGTTAGTGACGGATAACACAGGGTGGCAGTATGTCTATCCTGTCTATGTACCCTGTCTATGTTAGTGACGGATAACGGGGGGGTGGCAGTATTTCCTTACTGTAACCACCACAAACCATTCCCCTGGCCATGTTAGTGATGGATAATAGAGGGTGGCAGTATGTCCTTCCTGTCTATGTCCCATGGCCAAGTTAGTGTCTGGTATTGGAGGGTGGCAGTATGACTTTCCTGCCTATGTCCACTAGCTATGTTAGTGATGGATAATGGAGGGTGGCAGTATGTCCTAACTGTCACCACCACGAAATTTTAACAAACATATTTATTTTCATGCTGTCTTCAGCTTCAGATATGCTTGGAGCCGGAACTTATAGGAAACCTTTCGGTGTCGTTGGCTCCCCGATCATGGGCTTTACGACCTGATACATCAACGTGGTTTCGTTGAGGCCCACTATTTTAGCCATTACTATACCAACCGAAAATGAAAGCTGTAATAGTGCTCAAGCCTCTGCTGACTCTTTTCAATAAGAACAGTCCCTTTCACATATTTCCCAGGCTTAGGACTGGCTAACGCAGAGTCATGCTCAATTTTGTGTTTGTTTTCTTTCTATCTTCACATTTGTTCCTTTTTTCAACATTACTGGAGAAAACCATTATAAATTCAAATGGGCCCTTGTCTAACTTCAGTGTGGCGTTGGCCTTGAGACTATGCATTTGGCTATGTTAGTGAGGGATAACGGAGGGTGGCAGTATGTCCTTTCTGTCTATATCCTCTGGCAATGTTAGTGATGGATAACAGAGGGTGGCAGTAAGTCCTTCCTGTAACCACCACAAGCTTCCCCCCCTCCCCTATGTTAGTAACGGATAATGGAGGGTGGCAGTAGATTGTTCCTGTCACCACCACAAACTGTTAACCAACACATTTATTTCCACAGTGTCTTCAGCTTCAGATATACCAGGAGCCGGAACTGATAGGAAACCATCTGTGTCGTTGGCTCCCTGAACCTGGGTTTTCGTCGTGTTACGTCAACGTTGTTTTGCTGAGGACAAATAATTTTGCCAACACTATACCAACCGTCAATGAAAGCTGTTATAGTGCTCGAGCCTCTGCTGACCTTTTTTAATATGAACAGTCCCTTTCACATTTTTCCTGGCTTAGGACTGGCTAGCACAGAGGCATGCTAAATATTTTTGGTTTGTTTTCTTTTTACCTTCAGGTTTGTTCCTTTCTTCAACATTACTGGAGAAACCCATTATCATGGGCCATTGTCTAACTTCAGTATGGCTTCGGCCTTGAGACTATGTATTTGGCTATGTTAGTGACGGATAACACAGGGTGGCAGTATGTCTATCCTGTCTATGTACCCTGGCTATGTTAGTGACGGATAACGGGGGGGTGGCAGTATTTCCTTACTGTAACCACCACAAACCATTCCCCTGGCCATGTTAGTGATGGATAATAGAGGGTGGCAGTATGTCCTTCCTGTCTATGTCCCATGGCCAAGTTAGTGTCTGGTATTGGAGGGTGGCAGTATGACTTTCCTGCCTATGTCCACTAGCTATGTTAGTGATGGATAATGGAGGGTGGCAGTATGTCCTAACTGTCACCACCACGAAATTTTAACAAACATATTTATTTTCATGCTGTCTTCAGCTTCAGATATGCTTGGAGCCGGAACTTATAGGAAACCTTTCGGTGTCGTTGGCTCCCCGATCATGGGCTTTACGACCTGATACATCAACGTGGTTTCGTTGAGGCCCACTATTTTAGCCATTACTATACCAACCGAAAATGAAAGCTGTAATAGTGCTCAAGCCTCTGCTGACTCTTTTCAATAAGAACAGTCCCTTTCACATATTTCCCAGGCTTAGGACTGGCTAACGCAGAGTCATGCTCAATTTTGTGTTTGTTTTCTTTCTATCTTCACATTTGTTCCTTTTTTCAACATTACTGGAGAAAACCATTATAAATTCAAATGGGCCCTTGTCTAACTTCAGTGTGGCGTTGGCCTTGAGACTATGCATTTGGCTATGTTAGTGAGGGATAACGGAGGGTGGCAGTATGTCCTTTCTGTCTATATCCTCTGGCAATGTTAGTGATGGATAACAGAGGGTGGCAGTAAGTCCTTCCTGTAACCACCACAAGCTTCCCCCCCACCCCTATGTTAGTAACGGATAATGGAGGGTGGCAGTAGATTGTTCCTGTTACCACCACAAACTGTTAACCAACACATTTATTTCCACAGTGTCTTCAGCTTCAGATATACCAGGAGCCGGAACTGATAGGAAACCATCTGTGTCGTTGGCTCCCTGAACCTGGGTTTTCGTCGTGTTACGTCAACGTTGTTTTGCTGAGGACAAATAATTTTGCCAACACTATACCAACCGTCAATGAAAGCTGTTATAGTGCTCGAGCCTCTGCTGACCTTTTTTAATATGAACAGTCCCTTTCACATTTTTCCTGGCTTAGGACTGGCTAGCACAGAGGCATGCTAAATATTTTTGGTTTGTTTTCTTTTTACCTTCAGGTTTGTTCCTTTCTTCAACATTACTGGAGAAACCCATTATCATGGGCCATTGTCTAACTTCAGTATGGCTTCGGCCTTGAGACTATGTATTTGGCTATGTTAGTGACGGATAACAAAGGGTGGCAGTATGTCTATCCTGTCTATGTACCCTGGCTATGTTAGTGACGGATAACGGGGGGGTGGCAGTATTTCCTTACTGTAACCACCACAAACCATTCCCCTGGCCATGTTAGTGATGGATAATAGAGGGTGGCAGTATGTCCTTCCTGTCTATGTCCCATGGCCAAGTTAGTGTCTGGTATTGGAGGGTGGCAGTATGACTTTCCTGCCTATGTCCACTAGCTATGTTAGTGATGGATAATGGAGGGTGGCAGTATGTCCTAACTGTCACCACCACGAAATTTTAACAAACATATTTATTTTCATGCTGTCTTCAGCTTCAGATATGCTTGGAGCCGGAACTTATAGGAAACCTTTCGGTGTCGTTGGCTCCCCGATCATGGGCTTTACGACCTGATACATCAACGTGGTTTCGTTGAGGCCCACTATTTTAGCCATTACTATACCAACCGAAAATGAAAGCTGTAATAGTGCTCAAGCCTCTGCTGACTCTTTTCAATAAGAACAGTCCCTTTCACATATTTCCCAGGCTTAGGACTGGCTAACGCAGAGTCATGCTCAATTTTGTGTTTGTTTTCTTTCTATCTTCACATTTGTTCCTTTTTTCAACATTACTGGAGAAAACCATTATAAATTCAAATGGGCCCTTGTCTAACTTCAGTGTGGCGTTGGCCTTGAGACTATGCATTTGGCTATGTTAGTGAGGGATAACGGAGGGTGGCAGTATGTCCTTTCTGTCTATATCCTCTGGCAATGTTAGTGATGGATAACAGAGGGTGGCAGTAAGTCCTTCCTGTAACCACCACAAGCTTCCCCCCCACCCCTATGTTAGTAACGGATAATGGAGGGTGGCAGTAGATTGTTCCTGTTACCACCACAAACTGTTAACCAACACATTTATTTCCACAGTGTCTTCAGCTTCAGATATACCAGGAGCCGGAACTGATAGGAAACCATCTGTGTCGTTGGCTCCCTGAACCTGGGTTTTCGTCGTGTTACGTCAACGTTGTTTTGCTGAGGACAAATAATTTTGCCAACACTATACCAACCGTCAATGAAAGCTGTTATAGTGCTCGAGCCTCTGCTGACCTTTTTTAATATGAACAGTCCCTTTCACATTTTTCCTGGCTTAGGACTGGCTAGCACAGAGGCATGCTAAATATTTTTGGTTTGTTTTCTTTTTACCTTCAGGTTTGTTCCTTTCTTCAACATTACTGGAGAAACCCATTATCATGGGCCATTGTCTAACTTCAGTATGGCTTCGGCCTTGAGACTATGTATTTGGCTATGTTAGTGACGGATAACAAAGGGTGGCAGTATGTCTATCCTGTCTATGTACCCTGGCTATGTTAGTGACGGATAACGGGGGGGTGGCAGTATTTCCTTACTGTAACCACCACAAACCATTCCCCTGGCCATGTTAGTGATGGATAATAGAGGGTGGCAGTATGTCCTTCCTGTCTATGTCCCATGGCCAAGTTAGTGTCTGGTATTGGAGGGTGGCAGTATGACTTTCCTGCCTATGTCCACTAGCTATGTTAGTGATGGATAATGGAGGGTGGCAGTATGTCCTAACTGTCACCACCACGAAATTTTAACAAACATATTTATTTTCATGCTGTCTTCAGCTTCAGATATGCTTGGAGCCGGAACTTATAGGAAACCTTTCGGTGTCGTTGGCTCCCCGATCATGGGCTTTACGACCTGATACATCAACGTGGTTTCGTTGAGGCCCACTATTTTAGCCATTACTATACCAACCGAAAATGAAAGCTGTAATAGTGCTCAAGCCTCTGCTGACTCTTTTCAATAAGAACAGTCCCTTTCACATATTTCCCAGGCTTAGGACTGGCTAACGCAGAGTCATGCTCAATTTTGTGTTTGTTTTCTTTCTATCTTCACATTTGTTCCTTTTTTCAACATTACTGGAGAAAACCATTATAAATTCAAATGGGCCCTTGTCTAACTTCAGTGTGGCGTTGGCCTTGAGACTATGCATTTGGCTATGTTAGTGAGGGATAACGGAGGGTGGCAGTATGTCCTTTCTGTCTATATCCTCTGGCAATGTTAGTGATGGATAACAGAGGGTGGCAGTAAGTCCTTCCTGTAACCACCACAAGCTTCCCCCCCACCCCTATGTTAGTAACGGATAATGGAGGGTGGCAGTAGATTGTTCCTGTTACCACCACAAACTGTTAACCAACACATTTATTTCCACAGTGTCTTCAGCTTCAGATATACCAGGAGCCGGAACTGATAGGAAACCATCTGTGTCGTTGGCTCCCTGAACCTGGGTTTTCGTCGTGTTACGTCAACGTTGTTTTGCTGAGGACAAATAATTTTGCCAACACTATACCAACCGTCAATGAAAGCTGTTATAGTGCTCGAGCCTCTGCTGACCTTTTTTAATATGAACAGTCCCTTTCACATTTTTCCTGGCTTAGGACTGGCTAGCACAGAGGCATGCTAAATATTTTTGGTTTGTTTTCTTTTTACCTTCAGGTTTGTTCCTTTCTTCAACATTACTGGAGAAACCCATTATCATGGGCCATTGTCTAACTTCAGTATGGCTTCGGCCTTGAGACTATGTATTTGGCTATGTTAGTGACGGATAACAAAGGGTGGCAGTATGTCTATCCTGTCTATGTACCCTGGCTATGTTAGTGACGGATAACGGGGGGGTGGCAGTATTTCCTTACTGTAACCACCACAAACCATTCCCCTGGCCATGTTAGTGATGGATAATAGAGGGTGGCAGTATGTCCTTCCTGTCTATGTCCCATGGCCAAGTTAGTGTCTGGTATTGGAGGGTGGCAGTATGACTTTCCTGCCTATGTCCACTAGCTATGTTAGTGATGGATAATGGAGGGTGGCAGTATGTCCTAACTGTCACCACCACGAAATTTTAACAAACATATTTATTTTCATGCTGTCTTCAGCTTCAGATATGCTTGGAGCCGGAACTTATAGGAAACCTTTCGGTGTCGTTGGCTCCCCGATCATGGGCTTTACGACCTGATACATCAACGTGGTTTCGTTGAGGCCCACTATTTTAGCCATTACTATACCAACCGAAAATGAAAGCTGTAATAGTGCTCAAGCCTCTGCTGACTCTTTTCAATAAGAACAGTCCCTTTCACATATTTCCCAGGCTTAGGACTGGCTAACGCAGAGTCATGCTCAATTTTGTGTTTGTTTTCTTTCTATCTTCACATTTGTTCCTTTTTTCAACATTACTGGAGAAAACCATTATAAATTCAAATGGGCCCTTGTCTAACTTCAGTGTGGCGTTGGCCTTGAGACTATGCATTTGGCTATGTTAGTGAGGGATAACGGAGGGTGGCAGTATGTCCTTTCTGTCTATATCCTCTGGCAATGTTAGTGATGGATAACAGAGGGTGGCAGTAAGTCCTTCCTGTAACCACCACAAGCTTCCCCCCCACCCCTATGTTAGTAACGGATAATGGAGGGTGGCAGTAGATTGTTCCTGTTACCACCACAAACTGTTAACCAACACATTTATTTCCACAGTGTCTTCAGCTTCAGATATACCAGGAGCCGGAACTGATAGGAAACCATCTGTGTCGTTGGCTCCCTGAACCTGGGTTTTCGTCGTGTTACGTCAACGTTGTTTTGCTGAGGACAAATAATTTTGCCAACACTATACCAACCGTCAATGAAAGCTGTTATAGTGCTCGAGCCTCTGCTGACCTTTTTTAATATGAACAGTCCCTTTCACATTTTTCCTGGCTTAGGACTGGCTAGCACAGAGGCATGCTAAATATTTTTGGTTTGTTTTCTTTTTACCTTCAGGTTTGTTCCTTTCTTCAACATTACTGGAGAAACCCATTATCATGGGCCATTGTCTAACTTCAGTATGGCTTCGGCCTTGAGACTATGTATTTGGCTATGTTAGTGACGGATAACAAAGGGTGGCAGTATGTCTATCCTGTCTATGTACCCTGGCTATGTTAGTGACGGATAACGGGGGGGTGGCAGTATTTCCTTACTGTAACCACCACAAACCATTCCCCTGGCCATGTTAGTGATGGATAATAGAGGGTGGCAGTATGTCCTTCCTGTCTATGTCCCATGGCCAAGTTAGTGTCTGGTATTGGAGGGTGGCAGTATGACTTTCCTGCCTATGTCCACTAGCTATGTTAGTGATGGATAATGGAGGGTGGCAGTATGTCCTAACTGTCACCACCACGAAATTTTAACAAACATATTTATTTTCATGCTGTCTTCAGCTTCAGATATGCTTGGAGCCGGAACTTATAGGAAACCTTTCGGTGTCGTTGGCTCCCCGATCATGGGCTTTACGACCTGATACATCAACGTGGTTTCGTTGAGGCCCACTATTTTAGCCATTACTATACCAACCGAAAATGAAAGCTGTAATAGTGCTCAAGCCTCTGCTGACTCTTTTCAATAAGAACAGTCCCTTTCACATATTTCCCAGGCTTAGGACTGGCTAACGCAGAGTCATGCTCAATTTTGTGTTTGTTTTCTTTCTATCTTCACATTTGTTCCTTTTTTCAACATTACTGGAGAAAACCATTATAAATTCAAATGGGCCCTTGTCTAACTTCAGTGTGGCGTTGGCCTTGAGACTATGCATTTGGCTATGTTAGTGAGGGATAACGGAGGGTGGCAGTATGTCCTTTCTGTCTATATCCTCTGGCAATGTTAGTGATGGATAACAGAGGGTGGCAGTAAGTCCTTCCTGTAACCACCACAAGCTTCCCCCCCACCCCTATGTTAGTAACGGATAATGGAGGGTGGCAGTAGATTGTTCCTGTTACCACCACAAACTGTTAACCAACACATTTATTTCCACAGTGTCTTCAGCTTCAGATATACCAGGAGCCGGAACTGATAGGAAACCATCTGTGTCGTTGGCTCCCTGAACCTGGGTTTTCGTCGTGTTACGTCAACGTTGTTTTGCTGAGGACAAATAATTTTGCCAACACTATACCAACCGTCAATGAAAGCTGTTATAGTGCTCGAGCCTCTGCTGACCTTTTTTAATATGAACAGTCCCTTTCACATTTTTCCTGGCTTAGGACTGGCTAGCACAGAGGCATGCTAAATATTTTTGGTTTGTTTTCTTTTTACCTTCAGGTTTGTTCCTTTCTTCAACATTACTGGAGAAACCCATTATCATGGGCCATTGTCTAACTTCAGTATGGCTTCGGCCTTGAGACTATGTATTTGGCTATGTTAGTGACGGATAACAAAGGGTGGCAGTATGTCTATCCTGTCTATGTACCCTGGCTATGTTAGTGACGGATAACGGGGGGGTGGCAGTATTTCCTTACTGTAACCACCACAAACCATTCCCCTGGCCATGTTAGTGATGGATAATAGAGGGTGGCAGTATGTCCTTCCTGTCTATGTCCCATGGCCAAGTTAGTGTCTGGTATTGGAGGGTGGCAGTATGACTTTCCTGCCTATGTCCACTAGCTATGTTAGTGATGGATAATGGAGGGTGGCAGTATGTCCTAACTGTCACCACCACGAAATTTTAACAAACATATTTATTTTCATGCTGTCTTCAGCTTCAGATATGCTTGGAGCCGGAACTTATATGAAACCTTTCGGTGTCGTTGGCTCCCCGATCATGGGCTTTACGACCTGATACATCAACGTGGTTTCGTTGAGGCCCACTATTTTAGCCATTACTATACCAACCGAAAATGAAAGCTGTAATAGTGCTCAAGCCTCTGCTGACTCTTTTCAATAAGAACAGTCCCTTTCACATATTTCCCAGGCTTAGGACTGGCTAACGCAGAGTCATGCTCAATTTTGTGTTTGTTTTCTTTCTATCTTCACATTTGTTCCTTTTTTCAACATTACTGGAGAAAACCATTATAAATTCAAATGGGCCCTTGTCTAACTTCAGTGTGGCGTTGGCCTTGAGACTATGCATTTGGCTATGTTAGTGAGGGATAACGGAGGGTGGCAGTATGTCCTTTCTGTCTATATCCTCTGGCAATGTTAGTGATGGATAACAGAGGGTGGCAGTAAGTCCTTCCTGTAACCACCACAAGCTTCCCCCCCACCCCTATGTTAGTAACGGATAATGGAGGGTGGCAGTAGATTGATCCTGTTACCACCACAAACTGTTAACCAACACATTTATTTCCACAGTGTCTTCAGCTTCAGATATACCAGGAGCCGGAACTGATAGGAAACCATCTGTGTCGTTGGCTCCCTGAACCTGGGTTTTGCGTCGTGTTACGTCAACGTTGTTTTGCTGAGGACAAATAATGTTGCCAACACTATACCAACCGTCAATGAAAGCTGTTATAGTGCTCGAGCCTCTGCTGACCTTTTTTAATATGAACAGTCCCTTTCACATTTTCCTGGCTTAGGACTGTCTAGCACAGAGGCATGCTAAATATTTTTGGTTTGTTTTCTTTTTACCTTCAGGTTTGTTCCTTTCTTCATAATTACTGGAGAAACCCATTATCATGGGCCATTGTCTAACTTCAGTATGGCTTCGGCCTTGAGACTATGTATTTGGCTATGTTAGTGACGGATAACAGAGGGTGGCAGTATGTCCTCCCTGTCCTCCCTTTCTTTTTACCTTCAGGTTTGTTCCTTTCTTCATAATTACTGGAGAAACCCATTATCATGGGCCATTGTCTAACTTCAGTATGGCTTCGGCCTTGAGACTATGTATTTGGCTATGTTAGTGACGGATAACAAAGGGTGGCAGTATGTCTATCCTGTCTATGTACCCTGGCTATGTTAGTGACGGATAACGGGGGGGTGGCAGTATTTCCTTACTGTAACCACCACAAACCATTCCCCTGGCCATGTTAGTGATGGATAATAGAGGGTGGCAGTATGTCCTTCCTGTCTATGTCCCATGGCCAAGTTAGTGTCTGGTATTGGAGGGTGGCAGTATGACTTTCCTGCCTATGTCCACTAGCTATGTTAGTGATGGATAATGGAGGGTGGCAGTATGTCCTAACTGTCACCACCACGAAATTTTAACAAACATATTTATTTTCATGCTGTCTTCAGCTTCAGATATGCTTGGAGCCGGAACTTATAGGAAACCTTTCGGTGTCGTTGGCTCCCCGATCATGGGCTTTACGACCTGATACATCAACGTGGTTTCGTTGAGGCCCACTATTTTAGCCATTACTATACCAACCGAAAATGAAAGCTGTAATAGTGCTCAAGCCTCTGCTGACTCTTTTCAATAAGAACAGTCCCTTTCACATATTTCCCAGGCTTAGGACTGGCTAACGCAGAGTCATGCTCAATTTTGTGTTTGTTTTCTTTCTATCTTCACATTTGTTCCTTTTTTCAACATTACTGGAGAAAACCATTATAAATTCAAATGGGCCCTTGTCTAACTTCAGTGTGGCGTTGGCCTTGAGACTATGCATTTGGCTATGTTAGTGAGGGATAACGGAGGGTGGCAGTATGTCCTTTCTGTCTATATCCTCTGGCAATGTTAGTGATGGATAACAGAGGGTGGCAGTAAGTCCTTCCTGTAACCACCACAAGCTTCCCCCCCACCCCTATGTTAGTAACGGATAATGGAGGGTGGCAGTAGATTGTTCCTGTTACCACCACAAACTGTTAACCAACACATTTATTTCCACAGTGTCTTCAGCTTCAGATATACCAGGAGCCGGAACTGATAGGAAACCATCTGTGTCGTTGGCTCCCTGAACCTGGGTTTTCGTCGTGTTACGTCAACGTTGTTTTGCTGAGGACAAATAATTTTGCCAACACTATACCAACCGTCAATGAAAGCTGTTATAGTGCTCGAGCCTCTGCTGACCTTTTTTAATATGAACAGTCCCTTTCACATTTTTCCTGGCTTAGGACTGGCTAGCACAGAGGCATGCTAAATATTTTTGGTTTGTTTTCTTTTTACCTTCAGGTTTGTTCCTTTCTTCAACATTACTGGAGAAACCCATTATCATGGGCCATTGTCTAACTTCAGTATGGCTTCGGCCTTGAGACTATGTATTTGGCTATGTTAGTGACGGATAACAAAGGGTGGCAGTATGTCTATCCTGTCTATGTACCCTGGCTATGTTAGTGACGGATAACGGGGGGGTGGCAGTATTTCCTTACTGTAACCACCACAAACCATTCCCCTGGCCATGTTAGTGATGGATAATAGAGGGTGGCAGTATGTCCTTCCTGTCTATGTCCCATGGCCAAGTTAGTGTCTGGTATTGGAGGGTGGCAGTATGACTTTCCTGCCTATGTCCACTAGCTATGTTAGTGATGGATAATGGAGGGTGGCAGTATGTCCTAACTGTCACCACCACGAAATTTTAACAAACATATTTATTTTCATGCTGTCTTCAGCTTCAGATATGCTTGGAGCCGGAACTTATATGAAACCTTTCGGTGTCGTTGGCTCCCCGATCATGGGCTTTACGACCTGATACATCAACGTGGTTTCGTTGAGGCCCACTATTTTAGCCATTACTATACCAACCGAAAATGAAAGCTGTAATAGTGCTCAAGCCTCTGCTGACTCTTTTCAATAAGAACAGTCCCTTTCACATATTTCCCAGGCTTAGGACTGGCTAACGCAGAGTCATGCTCAATTTTGTGTTTGTTTTCTTTCTATCTTCACATTTGTTCCTTTTTTCAACATTACTGGAGAAAACCATTATAAATTCAAATGGGCCCTTGTCTAACTTCAGTGTGGCGTTGGCCTTGAGACTATGCATTTGGCTATGTTAGTGAGGGATAACGGAGGGTGGCAGTATGTCCTTTCTGTCTATATCCTCTGGCAATGTTAGTGATGGATAACAGAGGGTGGCAGTAAGTCCTTCCTGTAACCACCACAAGCTTCCCCCCCACCCCTATGTTAGTAACGGATAATGGAGGGTGGCAGTAGATTGATCCTGTTACCACCACAAACTGTTAACCAACACATTTATTTCCACAGTGTCTTCAGCTTCAGATATACCAGGAGCCGGAACTGATAGGAAACCATCTGTGTCGTTGGCTCCCTGAACCTGGGTTTTGCGTCGTGTTACGTCAACGTTGTTTTGCTGAGGACAAATAATGTTGCCAACACTATACCAACCGTCAATGAAAGCTGTTATAGTGCTCGAGCCTCTGCTGACCTTTTTTAATATGAACAGTCCCTTTCACATTTTCCTGGCTTAGGACTGTCTAGCACAGAGGCATGCTAAATATTTTTGGTTTGTTTTCTTTTTACCTTCAGGTTTGTTCCTTTCTTCATAATTACTGGAGAAACCCATTATCATGGGCCATTGTCTAACTTCAGTATGGCTTCGGCCTTGAGACTATGTATTTGGCTATGTTAGTGACGGATAACAGAGGGTGGCAGTATGTCCTCCCTGTCCTCCCTTTCTTTTTACCTTCAGGTTTGTTCCTTTCTTCATAATTACTGGAGAAACCCATTATCATGGGCCATTGTCTAACTTCAGTATGGCTTCGGCCTTGAGACTATGTATTTGGCTATGTTAGTGACGGATAACAGAGGGTGGCAGTATGTCCTCCCTGTCCTCCCTTTCTTTTTACCTTCAGGTTTGTTCCTTTCTTCATAATTACTGGAGAAACCCATTATCATGGGCCATTGTCTAACTTCAGTATGGCTTCGGCCTTGAGACTATGTATTTGGCTATGTTAGTGACGGATAACAAAGGGTGGCAGTATGTCTATCCTGTCTATGTACCCTGGCTATGTTAGTGACGGATAACGGGGGGGTGGCAGTATTTCCTTACTGTAACCACCACAAACCATTCCCCTGGCCATGTTAGTGATGGATAATAGAGGGTGGCAGTATGTCCTTCCTGTCTATGTCCCATGGCCAAGTTAGTGTCTGGTATTGGAGGGTGGCAGTATGACTTTCCTGCCTATGTCCACTAGCTATGTTAGTGATGGATAATGGAGGGTGGCAGTATGTCCTAACTGTCACCACCACGAAATTTTAACAAACATATTTATTTTCATGCTGTCTTCAGCTTCAGATATGCTTGGAGCCGGAACTTATAGGAAACCTTTCGGTGTCGTTGGCTCCCCGATCATGGGCTTTACGACCTGATACATCAACGTGGTTTCGTTGAGGCCCACTATTTTAGCCATTACTATACCAACCGAAAATGAAAGCTGTAATAGTGCTCAAGCCTCTGCTGACTCTTTTCAATAAGAACAGTCCCTTTCACATATTTCCCAGGCTTAGGACTGGCTAACGCAGAGTCATGCTCAATTTTGTGTTTGTTTTCTTTCTATCTTCACATTTGTTCCTTTTTTCAACATTACTGGAGAAAACCATTATAAATTCAAATGGGCCCTTGTCTAACTTCAGTGTGGCGTTGGCCTTGAGACTATGCATTTGGCTATGTTAGTGAGGGATAACGGAGGGTGGCAGTATGTCCTTTCTGTCTATATCCTCTGGCAATGTTAGTGATGGATAACAGAGGGTGGCAGTAAGTCCTTCCTGTAACCACCACAAGCTTCCCCCCCACCCCTATGTTAGTAACGGATAATGGAGGGTGGCAGTAGATTGTTCCTGTTACCACCACAAACTGTTAACCAACACATTTATTTCCACAGTGTCTTCAGCTTCAGATATACCAGGAGCCGGAACTGATAGGAAACCATCTGTGTCGTTGGCTCCCTGAACCTGGGTTTTCGTCGTGTTACGTCAACGTTGTTTTGCTGAGGACAAATAATTTTGCCAACACTATACCAACCGTCAATGAAAGCTGTTATAGTGCTCGAGCCTCTGCTGACCTTTTTTAATATGAACAGTCCCTTTCACATTTTTCCTGGCTTAGGACTGGCTAGCACAGAGGCATGCTAAATATTTTTGGTTTGTTTTCTTTTTACCTTCAGGTTTGTTCCTTTCTTCAACATTACTGGAGAAACCCATTATCATGGGCCATTGTCTAACTTCAGTATGGCTTCGGCCTTGAGACTATGTATTTGGCTATGTTAGTGACGGATAACAAAGGGTGGCAGTATGTCTATCCTGTCTATGTACCCTGGCTATGTTAGTGACGGATAACGGGGGGGTGGCAGTATTTCCTTACTGTAACCACCACAAACCATTCCCCTGGCCATGTTAGTGATGGATAATAGAGGGTGGCAGTATGTCCTTCCTGTCTATGTCCCATGGCCAAGTTAGTGTCTGGTATTGGAGGGTGGCAGTATGACTTTCCTGCCTATGTCCACTAGCTATGTTAGTGATGGATAATGGAGGGTGGCAGTATGTCCTAACTGTCACCACCACGAAATTTTAACAAACATATTTATTTTCATGCTGTCTTCAGCTTCAGATATGCTTGGAGCCGGAACTTATATGAAACCTTTCGGTGTCGTTGGCTCCCCGATCATGGGCTTTACGACCTGATACATCAACGTGGTTTCGTTGAGGCCCACTATTTTAGCCATTACTATACCAACCGAAAATGAAAGCTGTAATAGTGCTCAAGCCTCTGCTGACTCTTTTCAATAAGAACAGTCCCTTTCACATATTTCCCAGGCTTAGGACTGGCTAACGCAGAGTCATGCTCAATTTTGTGTTTGTTTTCTTTCTATCTTCACATTTGTTCCTTTTTTCAACATTACTGGAGAAAACCATTATAAATTCAAATGGGCCCTTGTCTAACTTCAGTGTGGCGTTGGCCTTGAGACTATGCATTTGGCTATGTTAGTGAGGGATAACGGAGGGTGGCAGTATGTCCTTTCTGTCTATATCCTCTGGCAATGTTAGTGATGGATAACAGAGGGTGGCAGTAAGTCCTTCCTGTAACCACCACAAGCTTCCCCCCCACCCCTATGTTAGTAACGGATAATGGAGGGTGGCAGTAGATTGATCCTGTTACCACCACAAACTGTTAACCAACACATTTATTTCCACAGTGTCTTCAGCTTCAGATATACCAGGAGCCGGAACTGATAGGAAACCATCTGTGTCGTTGGCTCCCTGAACCTGGGTTTTGCGTCGTGTTACGTCAACGTTGTTTTGCTGAGGACAAATAATGTTGCCAACACTATACCAACCGTCAATGAAAGCTGTTATAGTGCTCGAGCCTCTGCTGACCTTTTTTAATATGAACAGTCCCTTTCACATTTTCCTGGCTTAGGACTGTCTAGCACAGAGGCATGCTAAATATTTTTGGTTTGTTTTCTTTTTACCTTCAGGTTTGTTCCTTTCTTCATAATTACTGGAGAAACCCATTATCATGGGCCATTGTCTAACTTCAGTATGGCTTCGGCCTTGAGACTATGTATTTGGCTATGTTAGTGACGGATAACAGAGGGTGGCAGTATGTCCTCCCTGTCCTCCCTTTCTTTTTACCTTCAGGTTTGTTCCTTTCTTCATAATTACTGGAGAAACCCATTATCATGGGCCATTGTCTAACTTCAGTATGGCTTCGGCCTTGAGACTATGTATTTGGCTATGTTAGTGACGGATAACAGAGGGTGGCAGTATGTCCTCCCTGTCCTCCCTTTCTTTTTACCTTCAGGTTTGTTCCTTTCTTCATAATTACTGGAGAAACCCATTATCATGGGCCATTGTCTAACTTCAGTATGGCTTCGGCCTTGAGACTATGTATTTGGCTATGTTAGTGACGGATAACAAAGGGTGGCAGTATGTCTATCCTGTCTATGTACCCTGGCTATGTTAGTGACGGATAACGGGGGGGTGGCAGTATTTCCTTACTGTAACCACCACAAACCATTCCCCTGGCCATGTTAGTGATGGATAATAGAGGGTGGCAGTATGTCCTTCCTGTCTATGTCCCATGGCCAAGTTAGTGTCTGGTATTGGAGGGTGGCAGTATGACTTTCCTGCCTATGTCCACTAGCTATGTTAGTGATGGATAATGGAGGGTGGCAGTATGTCCTAACTGTCACCACCACGAAATTTTAACAAACATATTTATTTTCATGCTGTCTTCAGCTTCAGATATGCTTGGAGCCGGAACTTATAGGAAACCTTTCGGTGTCGTTGGCTCCCCGATCATGGGCTTTACGACCTGATACATCAACGTGGTTTCGTTGAGGCCCACTATTTTAGCCATTACTATACCAACCGAAAATGAAAGCTGTAATAGTGCTCAAGCCTCTGCTGACTCTTTTCAATAAGAACAGTCCCTTTCACATATTTCCCAGGCTTAGGACTGGCTAACGCAGAGTCATGCTCAATTTTGTGTTTGTTTTCTTTCTATCTTCACATTTGTTCCTTTTTTCAACATTACTGGAGAAAACCATTATAAATTCAAATGGGCCCTTGTCTAACTTCAGTGTGGCGTTGGCCTTGAGACTATGCATTTGGCTATGTTAGTGAGGGATAACGGAGGGTGGCAGTATGTCCTTTCTGTCTATATCCTCTGGCAATGTTAGTGATGGATAACAGAGGGTGGCAGTAAGTCCTTCCTGTAACCACCACAAGCTTCCCCCCCACCCCTATGTTAGTAACGGATAATGGAGGGTGGCAGTAGATTGTTCCTGTTACCACCACAAACTGTTAACCAACACATTTATTTCCACAGTGTCTTCAGCTTCAGATATACCAGGAGCCGGAACTGATAGGAAACCATCTGTGTCGTTGGCTCCCTGAACCTGGGTTTTCGTCGTGTTACGTCAACGTTGTTTTGCTGAGGACAAATAATTTTGCCAACACTATACCAACCGTCAATGAAAGCTGTTATAGTGCTCGAGCCTCTGCTGACCTTTTTTAATATGAACAGTCCCTTTCACATTTTTCCTGGCTTAGGACTGGCTAGCACAGAGGCATGCTAAATATTTTTGGTTTGTTTTCTTTTTACCTTCAGGTTTGTTCCTTTCTTCAACATTACTGGAGAAACCCATTATCATGGGCCATTGTCTAACTTCAGTATGGCTTCGGCCTTGAGACTATGTATTTGGCTATGTTAGTGACGGATAACAAAGGGTGGCAGTATGTCTATCCTGTCTATGTACCCTGGCTATGTTAGTGACGGATAACGGGGGGGTGGCAGTATTTCCTTACTGTAACCACCACAAACCATTCCCCTGGCCATGTTAGTGATGGATAATAGAGGGTGGCAGTATGTCCTTCCTGTCTATGTCCCATGGCCAAGTTAGTGTCTGGTATTGGAGGGTGGCAGTATGACTTTCCTGCCTATGTCCACTAGCTATGTTAGTGATGGATAATGGAGGGTGGCAGTATGTCCTAACTGTCACCACCACGAAATTTTAACAAACATATTTATTTTCATGCTGTCTTCAGCTTCAGATATGCTTGGAGCCGGAACTTATATGAAACCTTTCGGTGTCGTTGGCTCCCCGATCATGGGCTTTACGACCTGATACATCAACGTGGTTTCGTTGAGGCCCACTATTTTAGCCATTACTATACCAACCGAAAATGAAAGCTGTAATAGTGCTCAAGCCTCTGCTGACTCTTTTCAATAAGAACAGTCCCTTTCACATATTTCCCAGGCTTAGGACTGGCTAACGCAGAGTCATGCTCAATTTTGTGTTTGTTTTCTTTCTATCTTCACATTTGTTCCTTTTTTCAACATTACTGGAGAAAACCATTATAAATTCAAATGGGCCCTTGTCTAACTTCAGTGTGGCGTTGGCCTTGAGACTATGCATTTGGCTATGTTAGTGAGGGATAACGGAGGGTGGCAGTATGTCCTTTCTGTCTATATCCTCTGGCAATGTTAGTGATGGATAACAGAGGGTGGCAGTAAGTCCTTCCTGTAACCACCACAAGCTTCCCCCCCACCCCTATGTTAGTAACGGATAATGGAGGGTGGCAGTAGATTGATCCTGTTACCACCACAAACTGTTAACCAACACATTTATTTCCACAGTGTCTTCAGCTTCAGATATACCAGGAGCCGGAACTGATAGGAAACCATCTGTGTCGTTGGCTCCCTGAACCTGGGTTTTGCGTCGTGTTACGTCAACGTTGTTTTGCTGAGGACAAATAATGTTGCCAACACTATACCAACCGTCAATGAAAGCTGTTATAGTGCTCGAGCCTCTGCTGACCTTTTTTAATATGAACAGTCCCTTTCACATTTTCCTGGCTTAGGACTGTCTAGCACAGAGGCATGCTAAATATTTTTGGTTTGTTTTCTTTTTACCTTCAGGTTTGTTCCTTTCTTCATAATTACTGGAGAAACCCATTATCATGGGCCATTGTCTAACTTCAGTATGGCTTCGGCCTTGAGACTATGTATTTGGCTATGTTAGTGACGGATAACAGAGGGTGGCAGTATGTCCTCCCTGTCCTCCCTTTCTTTTTACCTTCAGGTTTGTTCCTTTCTTCATAATTACTGGAGAAACCCATTATCATGGGCCATTGTCTAACTTCAGTATGGCTTCGGCCTTGAGACTATGTATTTGGCTATGTTAGTGACGGATAACAGAGGGTGGCAGTATGTCCTCCCTGTCCTCCCTTTCTTTTTACCTTCAGGTTTGTTCCTTTCTTCATAATTACTGGAGAAACCCATTATCATGGGCCATTGTCTAACTTCAGTATGGCTTCGGCCTTGAGACTATGTATTTGGCTATGTTAGTGACGGATAACAAAGGGTGGCAGTATGTCTATCCTGTCTATGTACCCTGGCTATGTTAGTGACGGATAACGGGGGGGTGGCAGTATTTCCTTACTGTAACCACCACAAACCATTCCCCTGGCCATGTTAGTGATGGATAATAGAGGGTGGCAGTATGTCCTTCCTGTCTATGTCCCATGGCCAAGTTAGTGTCTGGTATTGGAGGGTGGCAGTATGACTTTCCTGCCTATGTCCACTAGCTATGTTAGTGATGGATAATGGAGGGTGGCAGTATGTCCTAACTGTCACCACCACGAAATTTTAACAAACATATTTATTTTCATGCTGTCTTCAGCTTCAGATATGCTTGGAGCCGGAACTTATAGGAAACCTTTCGGTGTCGTTGGCTCCCCGATCATGGGCTTTACGACCTGATACATCAACGTGGTTTCGTTGAGGCCCACTATTTTAGCCATTACTATACCAACCGAAAATGAAAGCTGTAATAGTGCTCAAGCCTCTGCTGACTCTTTTCAATAAGAACAGTCCCTTTCACATATTTCCCAGGCTTAGGACTGGCTAACGCAGAGTCATGCTCAATTTTGTGTTTGTTTTCTTTCTATCTTCACATTTGTTCCTTTTTTCAACATTACTGGAGAAAACCATTATAAATTCAAATGGGCCCTTGTCTAACTTCAGTGTGGCGTTGGCCTTGAGACTATGCATTTGGCTATGTTAGTGAGGGATAACGGAGGGTGGCAGTATGTCCTTTCTGTCTATATCCTCTGGCAATGTTAGTGATGGATAACAGAGGGTGGCAGTAAGTCCTTCCTGTAACCACCACAAGCTTCCCCCCCACCCCTATGTTAGTAACGGATAATGGAGGGTGGCAGTAGATTGTTCCTGTTACCACCACAAACTGTTAACCAACACATTTATTTCCACAGTGTCTTCAGCTTCAGATATACCAGGAGCCGGAACTGATAGGAAACCATCTGTGTCGTTGGCTCCCTGAACCTGGGTTTTCGTCGTGTTACGTCAACGTTGTTTTGCTGAGGACAAATAATTTTGCCAACACTATACCAACCGTCAATGAAAGCTGTTATAGTGCTCGAGCCTCTGCTGACCTTTTTTAATATGAACAGTCCCTTTCACATTTTTCCTGGCTTAGGACTGGCTAGCACAGAGGCATGCTAAATATTTTTGGTTTGTTTTCTTTTTACCTTCAGGTTTGTTCCTTTCTTCAACATTACTGGAGAAACCCATTATCATGGGCCATTGTCTAACTTCAGTATGGCTTCGGCCTTGAGACTATGTATTTGGCTATGTTAGTGACGGATAACAAAGGGTGGCAGTATGTCTATCCTGTCTATGTACCCTGGCTATGTTAGTGACGGATAACGGGGGGGTGGCAGTATTTCCTTACTGTAACCACCACAAACCATTCCCCTGGCCATGTTAGTGATGGATAATAGAGGGTGGCAGTATGTCCTTCCTGTCTATGTCCCATGGCCAAGTTAGTGTCTGGTATTGGAGGGTGGCAGTATGACTTTCCTGCCTATGTCCACTAGCTATGTTAGTGATGGATAATGGAGGGTGGCAGTATGTCCTAACTGTCACCACCACGAAATTTTAACAAACATATTTATTTTCATGCTGTCTTCAGCTTCAGATATGCTTGGAGCCGGAACTTATATGAAACCTTTCGGTGTCGTTGGCTCCCCGATCATGGGCTTTACGACCTGATACATCAACGTGGTTTCGTTGAGGCCCACTATTTTAGCCATTACTATACCAACCGAAAATGAAAGCTGTAATAGTGCTCAAGCCTCTGCTGACTCTTTTCAATAAGAACAGTCCCTTTCACATATTTCCCAGGCTTAGGACTGGCTAACGCAGAGTCATGCTCAATTTTGTGTTTGTTTTCTTTCTATCTTCACATTTGTTCCTTTTTTCAACATTACTGGAGAAAACCATTATAAATTCAAATGGGCCCTTGTCTAACTTCAGTGTGGCGTTGGCCTTGAGACTATGCATTTGGCTATGTTAGTGAGGGATAACGGAGGGTGGCAGTATGTCCTTTCTGTCTATATCCTCTGGCAATGTTAGTGATGGATAACAGAGGGTGGCAGTAAGTCCTTCCTGTAACCACCACAAGCTTCCCCCCCACCCCTATGTTAGTAACGGATAATGGAGGGTGGCAGTAGATTGATCCTGTTACCACCACAAACTGTTAACCAACACATTTATTTCCACAGTGTCTTCAGCTTCAGATATACCAGGAGCCGGAACTGATAGGAAACCATCTGTGTCGTTGGCTCCCTGAACCTGGGTTTTGCGTCGTGTTACGTCAACGTTGTTTTGCTGAGGACAAATAATGTTGCCAACACTATACCAACCGTCAATGAAAGCTGTTATAGTGCTCGAGCCTCTGCTGACCTTTTTTAATATGAACAGTCCCTTTCACATTTTCCTGGCTTAGGACTGTCTAGCACAGAGGCATGCTAAATATTTTTGGTTTGTTTTCTTTTTACCTTCAGGTTTGTTCCTTTCTTCATAATTACTGGAGAAACCCATTATCATGGGCCATTGTCTAACTTCAGTATGGCTTCGGCCTTGAGACTATGTATTTGGCTATGTTAGTGACGGATAACAGAGGGTGGCAGTATGTCCTCCCTGTCCTCCCTTTCTTTTTACCTTCAGGTTTGTTCCTTTCTTCATAATTACTGGAGAAACCCATTATCATGGGCCATTGTCTAACTTCAGTATGGCTTCGGCCTTGAGACTATGTATTTGGCTATGTTAGTGACGGATAACAGAGGGTGGCAGTATGTCCTCCCTGTCCTCCCTTTCTTTTTACCTTCAGGTTTGTTCCTTTCTTCATAATTACTGGAGAAACCCATTATCATGGGCCATTGTCTAACTTCAGTATGGCTTCGGCCTTGAGACTATGTATTTGGCTATGTTAGTGACGGATAACAAAGGGTGGCAGTATGTCTATCCTGTCTATGTACCCTGGCTATGTTAGTGACGGATAACGGGGGGGTGGCAGTATTTCCTTACTGTAACCACCACAAACCATTCCCCTGGCCATGTTAGTGATGGATAATAGAGGGTGGCAGTATGTCCTTCCTGTCTATGTCCCATGGCCAAGTTAGTGTCTGGTATTGGAGGGTGGCAGTATGACTTTCCTGCCTATGTCCACTAGCTATGTTAGTGATGGATAATGGAGGGTGGCAGTATGTCCTAACTGTCACCACCACGAAATTTTAACAAACATATTTATTTTCATGCTGTCTTCAGCTTCAGATATGCTTGGAGCCGGAACTTATAGGAAACCTTTCGGTGTCGTTGGCTCCCCGATCATGGGCTTTACGACCTGATACATCAACGTGGTTTCGTTGAGGCCCACTATTTTAGCCATTACTATACCAACCGAAAATGAAAGCTGTAATAGTGCTCAAGCCTCTGCTGACTCTTTTCAATAAGAACAGTCCCTTTCACATATTTCCCAGGCTTAGGACTGGCTAACGCAGAGTCATGCTCAATTTTGTGTTTGTTTTCTTTCTATCTTCACATTTGTTCCTTTTTTCAACATTACTGGAGAAAACCATTATAAATTCAAATGGGCCCTTGTCTAACTTCAGTGTGGCGTTGGCCTTGAGACTATGCATTTGGCTATGTTAGTGAGGGATAACGGAGGGTGGCAGTATGTCCTTTCTGTCTATATCCTCTGGCAATGTTAGTGATGGATAACAGAGGGTGGCAGTAAGTCCTTCCTGTAACCACCACAAGCTTCCCCCCCACCCCTATGTTAGTAACGGATAATGGAGGGTGGCAGTAGATTGTTCCTGTTACCACCACAAACTGTTAACCAACACATTTATTTCCACAGTGTCTTCAGCTTCAGATATACCAGGAGCCGGAACTGATAGGAAACCATCTGTGTCGTTGGCTCCCTGAACCTGGGTTTTCGTCGTGTTACGTCAACGTTGTTTTGCTGAGGACAAATAATTTTGCCAACACTATACCAACCGTCAATGAAAGCTGTTATAGTGCTCGAGCCTCTGCTGACCTTTTTTAATATGAACAGTCCCTTTCACATTTTTCCTGGCTTAGGACTGGCTAGCACAGAGGCATGCTAAATATTTTTGGTTTGTTTTCTTTTTACCTTCAGGTTTGTTCCTTTCTTCAACATTACTGGAGAAACCCATTATCATGGGCCATTGTCTAACTTCAGTATGGCTTCGGCCTTGAGACTATGTATTTGGCTATGTTAGTGACGGATAACAAAGGGTGGCAGTATGTCTATCCTGTCTATGTACCCTGGCTATGTTAGTGACGGATAACGGGGGGGTGGCAGTATTTCCTTACTGTAACCACCACAAACCATTCCCCTGGCCATGTTAGTGATGGATAATAGAGGGTGGCAGTATGTCCTTCCTGTCTATGTCCCATGGCCAAGTTAGTGTCTGGTATTGGAGGGTGGCAGTATGACTTTCCTGCCTATGTCCACTAGCTATGTTAGTGATGGATAATGGAGGGTGGCAGTATGTCCTAACTGTCACCACCACGAAATTTTAACAAACATATTTATTTTCATGCTGTCTTCAGCTTCAGATATGCTTGGAGCCGGAACTTATATGAAACCTTTCGGTGTCGTTGGCTCCCCGATCATGGGCTTTACGACCTGATACATCAACGTGGTTTCGTTGAGGCCCACTATTTTAGCCATTACTATACCAACCGAAAATGAAAGCTGTAATAGTGCTCAAGCCTCTGCTGACTCTTTTCAATAAGAACAGTCCCTTTCACATATTTCCCAGGCTTAGGACTGGCTAACGCAGAGTCATGCTCAATTTTGTGTTTGTTTTCTTTCTATCTTCACATTTGTTCCTTTTTTCAACATTACTGGAGAAAACCATTATAAATTCAAATGGGCCCTTGTCTAACTTCAGTGTGGCGTTGGCCTTGAGACTATGCATTTGGCTATGTTAGTGAGGGATAACGGAGGGTGGCAGTATGTCCTTTCTGTCTATATCCTCTGGCAATGTTAGTGATGGATAACAGAGGGTGGCAGTAAGTCCTTCCTGTAACCACCACAAGCTTCCCCCCCACCCCTATGTTAGTAACGGATAATGGAGGGTGGCAGTAGATTGATCCTGTTACCACCACAAACTGTTAACCAACACATTTATTTCCACAGTGTCTTCAGCTTCAGATATACCAGGAGCCGGAACTGATAGGAAACCATCTGTGTCGTTGGCTCCCTGAACCTGGGTTTTGCGTCGTGTTACGTCAACGTTGTTTTGCTGAGGACAAATAATGTTGCCAACACTATACCAACCGTCAATGAAAGCTGTTATAGTGCTCGAGCCTCTGCTGACCTTTTTTAATATGAACAGTCCCTTTCACATTTTCCTGGCTTAGGACTGTCTAGCACAGAGGCATGCTAAATATTTTTGGTTTGTTTTCTTTTTACCTTCAGGTTTGTTCCTTTCTTCATAATTACTGGAGAAACCCATTATCATGGGCCATTGTCTAACTTCAGTATGGCTTCGGCCTTGAGACTATGTATTTGGCTATGTTAGTGACGGATAACAGAGGGTGGCAGTATGTCCTCCCTGTCCTCCCTTTCTTTTTACCTTCAGGTTTGTTCCTTTCTTCATAATTACTGGAGAAACCCATTATCATGGGCCATTGTCTAACTTCAGTATGGCTTCGGCCTTGAGACTATGTATTTGGCTATGTTAGTGACGGATAACAGAGGGTGGCAGTATGTCCTCCCTGTCACCACCACACCCCCCCCCCCCCCCCCCCCCCCAACCGCCAAGCGTCAGAAACAATGTACACCAGCTGTTTGCATCCAGTGTAATCCTTAATATTGTGCAAATGCTTTCAAATGGCTGCGAGTCGGAATACTAAGGCGGGACATTGGGACCATTCTGTTATTCATCTAGTGGGATGTGGAAAAGTGCCAAAAAACCACATTCAGACTTGCCAGCATACCGGCCTCGTCGACATGTTGCCAGGCGTATTCGATCCGGGACATGCGCACCTACGCGAGTCAAGGAAGCAGCACATTAGTGCTCTCGGCTAACCTGGCGAGTCTACATTGCTGGATAAAATGATTGAACTTATTATCCTATTTTCGAATCCTTCCTTGGGCATGTATGTATGTGACGTCCTTAGTTTAATTTGGCTTAAGTAGTTCTAAGTTCTTGGGGACTGAGGACCTCAGATGTTAAGTCCCATAGTACCCAGACCCTTTTGATCCATCATCTTAATATCGTCTAATGTCACCCCATTCGTTATTGCAATATCGTTTCTTCTTTTGTCTAGATATATCTGTCTTTTTTTTCTGAACGCCCAGGGTAATGAAATTCTTCTTTTATTTCAAATGTTGCATTTATTGCTTCCTCGTTCATACGTTCTGTTGCTTTTGATTTATTGGAGGGTTTACTTTCGTACCATACGCCAACCTTCGTCAGAATTTTTTGGTCCTGTGTCGATGGTTATAAACATTCTACATTTCAGTTGGTATACTAACATGTTTCGTGTACTGATTGACCATACAGTCAGCTAACTTCATTACTTTTTCTCCATTATGCATTTTTTTCATTATTAACAACCACAGACGCTTGCAGTACGTTTTATGACCTTTCTCTGGGAGCAAAATAAAATCCCTTTGTTTGTTCTTCTGTGATTTCGATGCCAGCGTGTAATGTGTATAGATGACCCCTCCCCCCTCGCACAATACTAGGTCCCTTTTCACTCATAATTTTCCCAGCTTCTACATAATCGAACAGCAGGATTAATTTGTCAAAAGTGGAGCCATCGTCAGTTTTCAAAAAACTGTTACCTCCTGTCAGTACGAAAACGTCTTTGCTCATCTGAATCTGCGAACTAGAGCGAGGGATTTTGCTCGTCCCAACAGCTTCCCTCCTTGCTTTACACAATGAAGTCTTGCTGTTGTCATAATGCGTCGAGATTAAAACTTGGTCGTTCAAATCTTGAAATGCATCCTTAAAAAATTTGTAAAACAAGCACTGTGTTTTCTTTGTGGACTATTTTCCTGCTCTTACAGATTCCTTTCTTAAATTGCTAATCTGCTTTGTCAGATGGGCAAGAACGTCGCTGTTCACCCATGGTTCTGCCATCTGCAAATTTTGAATGGCCTCAGCACTCACCCCATTCGGAATTCATGCACAAGCAGTCCGTATAAGCATCACATTTTCTGTTTACCTGGTAGCAGTAACTAATCTACAGTAGACATACCTTCCCTTTCGTCGTAATTAGTTTCATTACCCACCCTATATAGAATTCAAGTAGCTTAGCTCTATGGAAGTATACGGGAACAAAGGCTACTGGCGAGGGCACTGCCACACTGACGGTGGCAACTCTTCCGCAGCTGGTAGACAACTGGTGTAAATCAGTAGGAGGCTTGGTCGGAAAACCCACGGTACGAAAATGTTTAGTCGCAAGCACCACTCTAGCTGCATCACCTACAAAAGAGTCGAAACCACCACAGTGGAAAAGGGCAACCTGCAGTTCACGAGCCTTCGTGTAAACATGACGTCATTTTGACATCATACTGTGTACTGAAGACGAAAAGTGTTGCCTATCGACCTTCGTGATCGTTTTGCTCGCAGCACGTGAGGCGAACATGGCGTTCAGAAAAATCACATTCGCCACAATTAGAGAGGACGTTACGCTTTTACTTTAGAGCGGGGTTCGCTAACGTGGTAGTACTATGTTAATAAAGGCGAGATTGAAATGTCCGTGTGACTCAACTCCGAAACTTACTCACAAAGTTTTAAAAACTATTTTCACTAAATGTCTTCATCAACCTCGAAAGTGTCCACAGCTCGTGGTCGTGCGGTAGCATTCTCGCTTCCCATTCCCGTGTTCCCGGGTTCGATTTCCGGCGGGGTCATGGATTTTCTCTGCCTCGTGATTACTGGGTGTTGTGTGATGTCCTTAGATTAGTTAGGTTTAAGTAGTTCTAAGTTCTAGGAGACTGATGACCATAGATGTTAAGTCCCACAGTGCTCAGAGCCATTTGAACCATTTGAACCAACCTCGAAAGTAGGATGACTTGCTAATTTACAAGCAAAAAACAAGCTACAGCCAGTCAACTTTGAACCAAGTATCGTATATATTTAAAGGTGTTCATTAAGTTAATTTTTAAAATTCTGAAATCAGTTTTAGGATTGAACTGTAATTGCACCCTCGTTCAGAAGACCATGGAGCACGACGAGACGGGTCTGGTCGCGCCAAAACATATCACACCCCCAAGAAGGTTGACGCCTCATCCAAAGGGCATTTGCAGGACAGATCTGTTCTAGCGCAATGGTGGAACAGTGTAACACATCTTACACTATCAGGAATGATAGTCTGTTGCATGGGTTACACGCTCGACGTCCACTTCTCCACTTACCTTTGACGAATGTGGACAAACATGAAAGACGTCAATGGCATCAGGTAGTATATTCGGTCGAATCCAGGTTCTGTTTATTTGAAAATGATGGCCGCATTTTGTTTCAGTGCAGCTAGGGGGAACGGCATCAAAGTGGGTTACTATTGGGCACAGCCACAAATCCCAGCTGGTGTGTGTCCAGGGCACTGTGAACAGTGTGATGTACGTCAATGGCACCCAGCGAACCATAGTCATACCCTTTCGTACAGCATCTCAGACGCCACTTTCACCAAGACAGTGCACGATCAGATGTTGCTGAATTATCACGTGTCTTCTTAGCATCACACGATGTTCCGCTTTTGCCGTGGCCCCTCAGATCACCAGACTTGTCGTGAATTGGAAAACTTTGGGATATTGTGAAATGACAGGTGCAGCCCTGTGCGCAACTGGCAACCTGAGATGAACTTTGGAATGCAGTATGGATGGCTATACCATAGGTCACCATACGCACCTAATACTCGTCGATGCAATGAGGCATAGAACAAGTTAATAGGGTCCGTGGCAGACAGTGTGCCTATTACACAACAGGACACGTGCTGAACAGAGGTGACTCAATTGCTAATAATTTCTACAGGACATACTAATGCACATTTCCTGAGACTATAAACGTTCTATCTGTAGTCGTTGAAGGTGTTCTGTTTGTTCTGAACATGAGTGTACAAATGGTGGGTAGCAACTCTAGGAGTCCAATTAATCCAGCAGCTCATTATTCTTATGTCCTTTGAATACATTCTGCTACAAAACCTCAGAACATTTTGACAGCTCGAAAACACGTTCATGTTGGTGAAGTTGTAATGAAATGGCAAGAAATCTAATATTGGTGGTGCAAGTGTCCCAAAAGAATAATCCAAAAAGTAGGTCACCTTCTAATTCTTTTGAAAATGTGTCAGTTAGAGGCATTATTGTCATATAAGTAGCACTCTGTTGTAGCGTTCCACTATTATTTTATTTATTAGATTAAACAATGAGTTATTTGGTGTGTGTACTTGGTTTGTGATTATATTCGCCTAGTTGTTCTGAAAATGTGGAGTGGTTTGTCCATACTTCCAGGCTCTCATGTATTCTTTGCATCTCATATTAAACGTTCTCCCTTTTGTCCTACATATCTGCCATCATAAGTGTTACACTCTAATTCATATATACCTGTTTTCTGGAAATATATCTGTGTTTTTTGTAAGCCTTGGGATGTATTTTTTGATACAATTGTTTGTTGTGTATGCTGTGTATAATCCCTGTCTTTCGAAAATGTTGGTGATTTTTGTGTGTGAGTTTGTGTTTGTGTGTCATTATGTGCCATCTTGTGTTTTCTTAAATGTTTTCCTAATAATTTTGTGTAGTCTTTTATGGTACAGAGTGATTTTTCTTGTGCTTGGTCCTGTTGTGATGTTATCAATGGTTTTCTCCTTTCTGATTATAATTTACTTTTGATTTTGTTGTTCTGATTTGTGACTATATCACAATTGTACTCAGGCTATCTGCATTATTATCTCCAATTCTTTTTGGTAGTTTTCTCTGTTGACTGAAAATGTATTGAGTCTATGGAGCATATGTTGAAATATGCTTACTTTTGTGAGTGTGAGTGGTTCACGTACTGACAGATAACAATGTCAGTTGATGTAGACATATGCTTATTGTTTTTCTTTTTGACTGTTATAACCAAAAAGTTTTGTGAATTTTATATTTTTATGCACGTTGTTGAAGTCAGTATGCGATTCTTCAATTTTCGTTTGTGGTTCATCCATTAAGCAGAGGATGTCATCCATATACCTGAACCAGTACAGTATAGTATGTTGTATTCTTTTGCTGCTGTTTTTTTATGACTGTATCGGTTGTACTGGATCCTTATCTCTAGATAAGGACAATCGGTCTCAGGTTATACACTGGAAGTCCTTTTTTCTCCATTCCCTATTCCAAGGGAAGACGCAGGAGTTGGTCAAGGTCACCTAGGGGATGCACCCAGGCAACTGTGGAAGTTATATATAAGATCATGAAGTAATTCTAAAGTTGTCACATGTCACAAAAATGGCGGCAAGTCCCTCTATCTCTCCTCACCCTGCCCCTTTGAAGCATGACGATTAAGCACCCTCTTCAGGTGTTAATCTTTTTGAACTGGGACACTTAAGTATGGGGGGTTATTATGAAGATAGACGGCATAGCAAGCGGATGTGGCTATCTCTCAATAACAAATCATGTCAGCTGAGTTCTATTTGTTAACAACAGTATTACGTGACACCTAAGACACCACATCGAGTCAGACATGAAATTACTCTCATTATCCCACATGTTACTTATTTTTCACCAATTTACCTCAATTTTACTGTATAACTGGATGCATTATGGAACTGGGTAGCGTAGGGAGAGAGGTTGTAGCCTGTGTCTGTTCGTTTATAACGAATTACGTTATGCCACATCAGTTCGGTTCCAACGTGGAACCACCACAACCTACACCCAGGCAGATATGTAAGTACTCTTATTCTTCCATATTATCCCACATGTTCCCCAATTTTACGTATTTTCACCCTTTTCTGGAATTTCTTTTGTCCAGTTACGCAAAATACACTGCTCTCTTCCCGACATTTCCACGACGTCATGCTACTCTGAGGCAATCACAATGCAGTATGGGCTTTAATTAGGTATCACTACTATTGAAGCACACTTCCCCATATGCAACTGTTATAGTTGTGACACTCAGAAGCTGTACAGCATCGGGTTAAGTTGTATTCCATGTCAGTTTCTTAATAGCAAATTATGTTACTTGAGGTGTATTTCTTTTACAACAGGTTGTAACCACTAGCAGCAGCCTCACTGACACAGATAAGTAATCTCATTCATCCATATTTTATGAACTTCTCCGTATTATACGCAGTTTTACACATTGTACCCAATGATGCGAGTTATGTGACAACATGGTGCCAACATTGCCTCGAATCGAGGCAAAACGGCACGTCACGACTTGACGTCACATCACAGTGGCGCAGAGTGTCGTGGCACGTTGTGATGCGTTGCGTAGACGTCGTGAATTTGTCAGTCGAAAACAATGCAGCATGTTGCCGATTTATTTATCATTGCTAAAACGCCACTCCATTACTAGAAGTGGACGTCATAGTTTTAGGAATGAAAACATTCGTACAAATAGTGACGTCATAGAGAATTCTACAGGCGCTGCCGATTTATAGCCAGAGGTGCTGTATACAAGATAAAGGCAACACATCAGTAGGTAAAGCACCACTACATTATAAGGTTATGGAACGTCACAGTAACATTATGATGACTCCAACCCAAGTTTTCGTAAGTGCGTAGTACAGAGCTACAAAATGCACCTCTAGAGACGTGAGAAACGGAAATGAATTTGCCCACAGTGGGATCCATCCCATAGACTCGGTTGTGCTGGGCTCTAGCCGAGAATACCGATGTTTGCCGATACACTACCCACGAACAGCCGAAAATCTGCTGTATAATCCTCTCCGGTCTGGCGCCAGACATTGGTGCTACATCAGCCCTGGCGAGAGATCTCCTCCCACGTTAATAACGTCAAGCAGATCCTAACGCATCGATTAAAATATGTAAGTCTGGCATACACCTAGTTGACATAGAACTCACCGCAGCATTCGCATATCGAACAAGTCAAGTGAGATCCTGGCGGGGTATGCTCTCTTATTCTCGACCACCAGGTCGCGTATAAGAGAGCGCCGCATGTTTTCCTGACATTGCACCAGACCATCTCTCAAGACAAGGTAGAGAGATTTGCACAATGTATGTGTAATCTTCTCCACCCTGGCGACGGGCACAAATGGTGCTCAATGGTTCAGTGAGAGGGTATCCCGCAACAGAAAACTCTGTCATAACTCGACGCCGCCTTTACTAACGTTGCCAACAGTTTAAGCGCCAAGCACTGCCCTCCCCGCCGCACCATCCTTTGTCTCTGGACCACCTAGGCGAACCAGTCGCAACTCGCAGACATTTAAACGCTCACTAGAGGAAATCAACATAACTGGTTATAACGTTGAAGCAGTATGAGGTTCGTAGCAGTAAGGTTGTAGCAATATAAGATTCGTAGCAGTGAATCCCTTGTCGCTGTAACACACCCCTTATTAAGTGTAAGACTTCTCCAAGGCACCAGTAACGTAATGCTGGACTTGTTGCTGGTAGCATTAATCGCCATCTAGTATTATGTGAACTCAAATTGTCCAAAGCTCTTTTTCGTGAAAAACAGCACTGAGAACACACATATATAGTCAACAAAACGTAAAGGAAAATAGAATTTGTATAGTTAGATTCTTTCCTTTGTGTAGCTCTATTTTTTGTTAGTGGCACTATGTATCTTACTGTGTGTGCGTCTTAACAAGAGAGATACCGAAGTCGCATGACCCCCTTATAAGCAATAAACAGCCCAGAGTCCTGATAAACATTTAATAAAACATAATGAATCAGAGTCTAATTTGGAAGAGGAAGTGTTCTTGAGATAATTACTGCCCGCACCCATGAAACCAAAGTGGTAATTGTCTCAGACTGTAAGTCAAACCTCTTATTTTGTCATAACACGCCTCGAAATTCCTAATCACTTTACGTACGTGTTAAATAACTGTTGAGTCGGAGACCCATCGTAGGTAATATCATACTGCCATTACCGATGTATAGTGGAATCGTAACATATCTTGAAGGACATTGTTTCCACCAGCCATAGCTGTGAGGGCATTAGAATGCTAGTTTCGCAGACTTTATTCTGTAGGAAGTACCACGGGCAGGTTAGATGGTTTCAATCATCCGGCGGAGTAACTCTGAATTACACCATCAGATTGGTTGTATAAGTATCTTTGTTTCTTTGCGTACTCGTCCTCATATAGGCCAGAGACACTAAATTGATACACCAACATAGATCATTACTGTCCTTCTGTTAAGCATAGTTTCGAGGTATTACATCCTGTCACTGAAGAATAATCTATTGAAGCAAGTCTTTCACAACACGTTAACATCCAGCAATAAATACAGCACTTACATATTTGAATTTTAGGGCCATAAAAGGCCTTATAATCAACGCCATCTAAGCTAGTATTACTTCCTCAGTAGACAAATTGTAGGATGATCTTAGGATTGCATACACGATTATTTTAAAGACACTATGTGATCAAAAGTATCCGGACACGTGGCTGAAAATGATATACAAGTTAGTGGCGCGCTCGATCGGTAATGATGGAATTAAATATGGTTGTGGCCCACCCTTAGCCTTCATGGCAGCATCCACTCTTGCTGTCATAGGTTCAGTCAGGTGCTGGGAGGTTTTTTGCGTATGGCAGCCCATTCTTCACGGAGTGCTGTACCGAGGTGAGGTACCGATGTCGGTCGGTGAAGCCTGGCACGAAGTCGGCGTTCCAAAACATCCCAAAGGTGTTCTATAGGATTCAGGTCAGGAATCACTGTGGGCCAGTCCATTACAGGGATGTTATTGTCGTGTAACCACTCCGTCACAGGCCGTGCATTATGAACAGGTGCTCGATCGTGTTGTAAGATGCAATCGCCATACTCGAATTGATCTTCAACAGTGGGCAGCAAGAAGGTGCTTTAAACATCAATGTAGGCCTGTGCTGTTATAGTGCCATGCAGAACAACAAGGGGTGCAAAACCCCTTCATGAACAACATTACCACATCATAACAGAACTGTCTCTGAAGGAGTCGTTTGGTATTTGCTGGCGTGATGCGTGGCTTATGAGCAACCGCTCGACCATTAAATCCGCTTTTTCACTTCCCGGCTAACTGCCGTAGCACTTGCAGTGGATCCTGGTGCCTGTGTGGTGGTCTGGACAGATGTCTGCCTATTACACAGTACGACTCTCTTCAACTGTCGGCGGCCTCTGTCAGTCAACATGTGACATCGGCTTGTACGCTTTTATGCTGTACGTGTCCCTTCACGTTTCCACTTCACTATCACATCGGAAACTGTGGGCCTAGTGATATTTGGGGACTGTGGAAATCTCGCGTACAGACGTATGACACATGTGACACCCAATCACCTGACGACGTTCGAAGTCCGTGATTTCCGGGAAGCGCCCCATTCTGCTCTCTCGTCATGTCTAATGACTACTGAGTTCGCTGATATGGAGTACCTGGCAGTAGGTGGCAGTTAAATGCATCTAATATTGAAAACGTCTGTTTTTGGAGGGTTCCGGATACTTTTGATCACATAGTGTAGGCCTGCTCTACGTAATTATCTCCCTTACGCATCAGGAAGGTATAAATTATGCCTACTTCTGCCAGCAAGACAGTCACTTCCTCTTGAGACGAATAGTTGTTCCGTGGGTTCTCATATTTGATGTCACTAGAGTCTCGTATATTCTTAACACTATCAGAACAGCCGCTGAGAAAGTAATGCGTCACATACTGGTTTGCTTTCGACAGAAAGACAGTCATCCATCCTACGTACAGTACACGGTAGAGGTGTCAGAAACGCTGCTTGGTGGCTCATGTAATGGGTTCCCATGTTAAATAATTAGAAATACAATCAAACAGAATATGGACTCTGATCCTATGGAACATAGCACTATCACACAGGTTACACTATTTAATACTCCGAAAAAAGCCAGTCTGGACCTTACATAAAACCTGTATTTGTGCTTCTAAAACTATGTAGGACAAACACTGGAATGCCTCTTTGTCAGGCAATAAGACTACTAAGAGCAACTGCTTTTTACTAACGATGATTATTCACAATAACAGCAGAATACTATCGGATATTGGTAATTTTAGCTACAATATCGATCAGGCAAACTTTTAAAAGTGATTGGACTCACACTATATAGTTTGCACCGTGAGTTGGGGGTGTAGCGTCCAACAGCAACGAACAACATTCACAGTGCTACGCAGCACACCAAAAAAAGCATACTTAGCGGCGTCCTCGAAGCTCAAGCGCAGCGACGGCATAATTCGTAAACTAACTGAAGCCTCGCATGTAGACTGCTACAGATGTCGCAAGCAGACAGGCAGATACAGCTATCTGACCGGCCCTGATTATTCAGCTGTGTGACAGACTGACCTCCTGTACAGAATCGTAGCGAGGAGTAGGCAAGCAGTCGGGACTGTAATCATCTGAGAATCGCCAACCCTAATTCCCTCTCCCTCTCTCCCTCCCTCCCTCTCTCTCTCTCTCTCTCTCTCTCTCTCTCTCTCTCTCTCTCTCTCTCTCTCTCTCTCTGTTCGCTCGTTCTCATCCATGGTACATGCATCCAAAGCAGTAAATCTCCCTCAACTAATACCAACTTATAGAACAATCGAATAAAGTTCATTGTACAATAAATGGTATTAAACATTACACATACACCAACAAATAACACAACAGCTTCCTCACAAATACAGAATTAGCGGGAGAGCGGCAGTTTCGTTTTCTATCTCTAGAATGGTCCATCGTTCCACTAGTAATACAAATGCGCTGTGGTTCCCTCTGTCTACTCCTTACAGGTACTATCGACCGATTACCCCATCTGTAAAGTGATTATGTTTTTTCTAAGTACGAAGGTTGATACTTTAATAGCGGCAAGTATTTATTTATAGCTCATACAAAATAGATACATGTTTAAAAGTTTTACTGACCTTCAGAGTTGTCACTATCATTGTGTATAACCCGTTGCCAGCGATGTGGAAAGTGTAGGATACTCTTAGTAATGCCAGGAGTGTTGACAGTTCGAGCGGCGAGGTCTATTGCCCGACGAATTTGTAGCAGTTCTGAAGAGAATGCTGTGAAGTGGTTGCTTCAGTTAAGAAATCTAGTCTAACTCACGAGGGCTTAAGTCAGGGGAGTGCAGTAGGTGGAACAGCACTTAGCAGCCCCATCAGTCAAATAAATCAGTAACAGCTTGCACTGTATGTGCTTGAGCATTGTCCTGCAAAATGATGATCAGGTCCTTCCGAAAGTGTCAGCTGTTCGTAGTTTGTGATTTCTGCAAGATGTCATGGATCAGAAAGTGTAAATGTCAGTTCCGAACCTGACACAGACCCCGAAGCCGGGGCGGAAAAAGAAAATGTTTGGCAATGTACAAATGGTATTAGAGCGGAACAAAACAATATTTCAGACAACAAGATAGAGTCACAGGATCTTGCGACTTGCAGCGTAATCCGTGGGATACGATCATCCTCCTACAGTACAGGTGATAAAACATTGAACTAGTCTGTGCAGTTGATCAATACCTCTATATTTAATAGTATTGGGAGGAGAGAGACACGGTTAAAATCTTATCGAGTTCTCTAGCAGATGAAGTTAGTGGAGCATTTATAGTAAGTAACTTTTCTCTCTTGGATGGTACAGAATAATGAAGATAGCATGTTGGGGAGATTGATGTGAATGGACAAGGATCTGTTGTACTTGTATGTAGTTTTGAGGCACACAACAGTGCAGAAGCAAAAATCGTTGTCCTCCAACCTGTTCCCGTTTCCATCGAATGGTCAAAACACAGTAATGTCACAGTGACGCAGCTTAGCCTGTTTCAACACGGGATGCAGAAGGTGGTAGATATAGCTTCCTCTGACTTCTGCTCAGTTCCGATTTTCATTGGAACTATCATATGCGCAATGTTGTAGGAATGGTAGCGCAGAAGCTTAGGGGGCAGTTTCAGGATAAGTAGGGACTACCTAAAACGAGCCTGGAATTATTCTCTAGCAGATAGGTTCGAGAAAGGAGGTCCATTTTGAGGAATGAGAGTTTCAGAAACATGATTCACTAGTGACTGTAATCATTAAAGGACTACTCCATAGGATCCAACTCAGGTATGTGCTTGAATGGGAAGACTTGATTCCGTATCCCATACAACATTTATAGAGGACAGCATAGCATTAGAGATCTGAAAAGTTAGTGTAGATTTCTTATGACCTCTATCAGCACACCACCTACTGTTTGTGATCCTTCTCAATCAACCATCGCCTATAGCCCAGCGGACATATCACTGAACGTCTGACATGGCATCGAGACAGAATGCATTACAAATACTGGAGAAATATGTAGTGGAAGTGGCGCGAGGAAGTTAGAAATACTGGTTTCATACCACGTTCCATAGGCGAATCACTTTGTAAATGGGTAATTTTATTTCGAGGTTCCACCGTCGGCGACGTGTAACCACACTGCCAGTCTGATTACTATATATTCCAGGGATCACCGTCTATACTCAGTGTCACGTTATTTGTCTGGACAAAAGAACCACCTCATGCAGAGGTTATGTCATACCTCGATTTATAAAGACAGAATAGCTTCTTCTAACATGGATACTTGTATGCACCTGCAGAAGCAATTATCTTTGGTTTGCTGTATTTCTTCCCCAATAAGTAGGTGAATAACATGGGCACGGGTCGATTACAAACATGTGCCAGACTTCTTTCTGCCGATGCCTGTATTTCGTGTTCTCTCTCTTTTACAAGTAAAGTCTGATTTCTGTCCAAGCTGTACACAACGTTTCGCTCCCTGTATTTTATGGAAACTCAAATCAACATTTAGTAGTCAATACTGCCAAAATATTATTCCATTATTACACTAAAAACTTTAAATTAAGAGTACTCAACTTCTCAATGAAATGTTTGCTCTTTTTTTCTTCATGTTATAATTTTTACACCCTTTCTTCAATTTCCATAGACGAACATGGCGACTGCATAGAGATGATAAAATGACGAAACGGCTTCTAGTATTTTCTGGAAGCTGTACGCAGAATATGTACATTACTACTCTTTACCACTAACCATTCGACCATGGAACTAATAAAAACAGTATCTAAAATTAAGAAACGTTATTTATTTCTTGACCTAGTAAAGACTCAATGAAAGTCATTACTTTACGTTTTGGAATTACAAATTCCTTTACACCAATGAAATGTATTCGTATGACGACGACTTCTCGCACAGGAGAAGCGTCTTCGTCCTCAACCATCTCCTTCACATCGGCTAACCAATCTTCCTCTGGCATCAGTTCGTCAATGCACCATAGATCTGTATCTGAATAATCCATCTCGTCCGGGAAAACTTCGAAGAGGTCCAGCTCTTCTGCCAGGTCAGCCTCGATGTGCAGTACATACTCCTCGAAATCCAACTCCAGCAAGTCCATTTCCGATCGCCATCTAGAAAAACGAAGACAAAATTTTTGTAAGATATTGCGTGGACAACTATGCTAAAATATATCACGCTTAAACAGTGTCATCCTAGTGTGAAGAGATTTTTCAAACTTATAAAAATTTATGTCTCTGTCATGCCACGTCTGTCAAGGAGTACGTATAACAAACCAACTTATCAAAAGCATTATCAGTACCAAGTTAACTTATTTCTAAAATACATTATCTGATGACCTCACGTTAAGCGTCTGCAGACTACAAGTAAATGGTGCCAAATACAGGAATACTGCAACATATCGGAAGTGTGAATTTGTCATGTACTACTTACTGTGCCACAAGCGACATTGAACATATGTTAAAACGATGCTTCAACACAATTTAAGGAAGTACGTCGGTCTCTCATGCTGGTAGTTAACTACTACTAAAGTGATTAGCTGCATGCGTATAGTGACACAACTGGCATATCTCGTGGACTGCATGTTGGTACCCTATACGACCGTACTCCCCACATTGATCATTACATGACGTATGCTAAGGGGACTGAAATCGGTCGTGTTTTAATTTGCTATCACCACCAAGAAGACCGACATTGCCTCGTGTCACACTGCAATGTCAGAGTCAATAACGGACTCCTTCTACGTCAGTCACGTTACTAGTGAGACGACTTGTATGCACCTGCAGAAGCAAGACTGCTTGTGATGGTAATATGGCCGAGTTTTTTTTAACATCTGGCGGTTTGTAAGACGATTACGCCTCACTTTCTAAGACACAGTGGTACCACTCGCAAGAAGAACTTACGAGACATGCCCAGAACTTGTTAATTTTCGGCCAGTATTATTCTGTATCGTCAGCAATCAGCTACTGACGACGTATTCTACTTAGTAGTAGGGGATGTATGACAGGTTCACCATGAGCATCAGGATTATGAAGTATGTGTTTGTGTTTCGACATGTGCAGAGTAGATGACTATGTCCAGTCATAAAGAAGGTATGTAATTGACGTCGAATACTGTGATAGCAAAGGGAAGAGTATGCCAAGTCATAAGAATGGTACATATATTTGTATTTCCAGAGCCACAGCCGTCAACAGGGTGTATTTCCGATGCTTTGCTCATAGTTGAATGTCACTCAGCTGAATCCGCAATGGTAACATTGAATTGTAAGTATAGCGATCAAATATATATGTAACTGATTTCATAGGATGATTGTGTCTATGGGTGGCCTATGGCACCAATGATTCACGTTTCCCGCTAATGGCAGGTGCTGTCCAAATGGAGAGTGCTGTTGCAATGCAGGAAATTAGTTAAGTTAACCGTGTAGTCTTCGAGACAGCCGATTAGCGAACAAATGTTTAGTATGTGTTGGACAGCTTTCGTGATCAAGTGGAAATTTGAGAAGATTGAATATGGCTGTGTGCTGGCGCTAGGCATTATTCCCTCCCATGTAAATTGTTCTGCTGGCTGCTTCTTTGCATTTCACGTCTTTATTGAGTTGAGAGAAGATCCATGGTGGTGTGTGCATCTAGCACGTGGAAGGCACATTTGCTCGTTCTCTAGGTATGAGAAACACCTTATTTGACTTTGTAAATTATAGGGGTAATTTGGAATCTGTTACATCTCCGGCTTTAGTATTCATGAGTGAAAATATCAGTTTCCTCTGTTTTCTCTATCGAGTTTCCATGTAAATGTATTCACAGACATGATACATTTCTCAGTCGAATGTGAAAAACTATACAGATTTTGCTTATAAAACTGAGTGAAACTGGACTTTGTCTACTTTCGTGGAAAGAGAACATTTACTATCATTGTGAATGTGTTTTTTCCTCCTTTTGTTGATAGCTGCTTTATTATTGGAGTTGAGTTGATGTTAAATAATCCCTCGCAGTTCTCTAGGATACTGTGACTCTTGTCCAGTCCCTTCTGGAGTGCACTACATGACGTGAAACAAAAGTTTTTATTTTTCTCAGATCTAGAGGCGTTGAGGCCTGTGATTGTACATGGTGGAGAACACATGTTCAACTGCAGTATTTTAGGACTACACTTTCCCCAGTACATGTGTAATGCATTATGACCCGTTCAGTACGTGTGTTAGTTTTTTACGCGAGAATTTCCAAGTATAGTTATACCTATGACGCATTTTTTTCCATCAGCTGTGATAGCGTGTATTGGCTTCGGTTATCCAGCCAGTAGGGTGATATTTAGTAGGTGTGTGTAGTGAACTCTGATGTCTAACAGCAAAAGAAGCTATATGCTTGCAGGTAACACACTTTTTTTTAAGCTCATCTGTCCGACACCAGCATATAGACGGTAGAAAATATTTCTCTCCAAAAAGAATAAAGATTGTATCTTAAACCCGAGCCTTTGACCCTATGGCTTGTAGGTCTAGTGTAGAATTTGAGTGTTTCTGTCCCTGGTTTCAAGTGGTGTTGCGAGAATTTTTTTCCCAGCAGGATAACACCAGTTGAATGGTATCAACAGATTTTGCGAAGTCTTGCCATCCTTGTGAAGCGCTATGCTTATAGTTGTGTAATTAGGTACGCTCTTTGTGATTAATTACGTAATTAGGGTAGATATCTGGGTACGTTTGGAGTGGTATTGTGAAATCTTTTCCCAGCAGAATAACACCAGTTGTATGGTATGGTCAGCGATTTTAAGGCATCCTTGTGCAGCTCTATGCTTAAAGTTGTGTAATTAGGGCGGAACTTTGTGATTAATTTCGTACTTAGGACGGATATTTGTGACAATTTCCCGAGCAAAATAAATACAGTAACCTAACCTTCCACTCCCGCGTCTGTACAGTTTCCATGTGTTTGGGGGGGGGGGGGGTGCACATAGGCTTTCCATCCAATATGATCAGTGTCCGAGTCGCTAATAAGTTGCGTTTCTTACGTGTTTGTGCTCTGAATTATTTTCGGATGCTTAAGCATTGCGAGCGTGTTTGCGTGTATTATTTCGCTTATGTAGGAGTAGTTGGCACTTCTGTATTTGGAAATTTTACCAGTTCTCTGCGTCTTTGTACATCAGTGCAATGCTTTGTTTATGACTAGTTTCCATGTTTGTAATCTGTATATTGTGACCCCAAACACATCAGAGTGAGTGTTTGTCATCAGTGTAATAAACAAACTAGGTGAAATCTGTCGCTAAATAAATTGTCCCAAAAATCAGGCTGGTTCCGTTTACCACCAGTTTTCCCCTCCAGTCCGACGGAGGGTAGGGAGGGGGGGGGGGATGAGATGGCTGTGGCAGATGTGCAGCTGCGAAAAACACGTGAGGTCATCATGATGATGTTTTCCTATGGACTGAACGCACGATCATGTGATCCATCGCCGCACCCTCTATCTATGAACTCGCAAACTAGGTTAGTTCTTTCTTCTGGTGGATGGGAGGCAGTGGTGTCTTGTGTGTTGGGAGCTTATAAGTAGGTTTTAGAAATGACAGACAATTCCAGCAGACTCAGATGTTTCCATGCTTTCTGTTATGCACCTTTAAAGCAAAGCATTTATTTGCGGGATGGTATTCTTATATTCTTCCTCTTCATATGTTCAAGCACTAATGCTTCCTCCATTCTTCATGCAGTGAGCTGTCGATACACTCCACATCTGAATGAGTGCATGTAATACAACTATAAAGACTCCCCCTGTCTGGTACCAACATCTCGCTAATTGAACACTGACAGCTCAACAAGAACTGATATCAAAGCCTCTTGTGGCGGTAACACGACACTAATGCTGTAAGTAAATAGTAAATTTCAACAAATCTAACAAGATTTCAGTAAATTTATACACATTTAAAGATATTTATAGAAATTATATTCCAAATACTGAGGTGTCAAGTATGAAAGGAATGCCACTGACTCATGCCTGTGAGACCCCAACGGACACCTGTGCATTGCTTAGCAGCTGACAGCCGCATCGTCACTTCGTGGGGCCTACTGGTGCACCCAGACTCTGGCAATGGTATCACACGTCGAGTGGTGGGATGTGTTTTCTTACTAGCGATCTTTTGTTTTAACTATATTCCATCGATTTAACTGATCAATAGGGAGCTACAATTTAAAAAAAAAACTACCCCATACAAGTGAAGAATATCGATTTACTTAATTTGCATAATGTTTTGTATCAACGTGGTGTTAGTAGTACAAGAGTTAAGGGGATGGTGTGCGTGGTCGGGTGACATGGAGCAGAAGAGCAGGCTAAGTGCAGAACAATAGTTTAATTTGCATAATTTTTATGCAAGACATAGTACAATAGTTTAAGGGGGTTCAAAAGCATACTACCCTTCCTCCCCACCAAAGAGACACCAATTTCCATATATTGCATACACTGCCTTGAATCCTCTAAATTGTTGAAATAACCAATAATCCACAGATTGTCTAAATTGTTTAAACAATATCCCATACAACTATAGAGTCACATCTTGACCTTGAATGTAACTCTCACAATTCCCACTATGCTTCCCCTGTGTGACCTTGATCAACTCAAAGTTCCCCAGGGGAGAGGGAGTGGGGGAACGAAAGAGCAGAAATGTATAACCTGACAGCAGACGTCTTTATCTTATCTAGAGGTCACAAAACAGTTATACCTGATCTGGGGTCTCAACATGCAAAGCTGCAATACTCATGTGCAAAACTAAAAGTATACTCTTCCAGAACAGGCCATGGTAGCCCCACAGTACAGTCCAACTGCCGTGTCACCCTCAGACCACAGGCATCACTGGACATGGATATGTGGGAGCATGTGGTCACCACACCGTTCTCCCAGCTGTATATTAGTTTATGAGACTGGAGCCACTACTTCTCAATCAAGTAGCTCCTCAGTTTGCCTCACCAGGGCTGAGTGCACCACAACTGTGCTCAGCAAACTTGGTGGCCTCCCATCCAAGCGCTTGCCCATTCTGACAGCGCTTAACTTTGGTGATTTGATGGGAACTCGCAAGGCCCTTGGCACTAATATGCACATCACATAATAAACTGAATACTGTTGTCGCTTATCATAAAGGAACAAACACACAGCATAATGAATTACATGATTTCCTGTCCACCTGCTGCTCATTTGCCTGAGTATATCCTCTCATATATATATTAGTCATCGATTCTCATATCCCATTCATTCTTCCATCCAAAGATAATTTAACTTCTCCAACCCTGGACGTTAAAGCTTGCGAGAGGTCCTGAAATGCACTCCATAAGAAGTCAGAAAACTACTGATGATGTTTCAGGCTGCACACGATCTTCAGATGCCATCGCTGTAAGAAGCTTCAAAACTTCAGCATGTTCTCTGCGCCGTCTCTGAAAAAATAGAGCACCACCTAGCTTCGAAGCCACTTTACATGGTAAGTTTTAGTGCATGGAAAGTATGTCCTGTCTGGGAATGCTGGTCCAATGTCTTGTCGCACTCGCAGAAAGAAAGTGATCATCTGTGTCATTAAGCTCCACATTTCTGCCTAGCTACTGGCTGTAATTCAGTATTCATCATTGTCTAGAGTATGGCACATAGGGCATAATGATCAATCAATCAGATGAATCTCCAGGTCACAGGTATATCATGTATGACAGGTACAACACTAAACATGTCTGTGCCTCTGTGTCTAAGGAAACACACTGTACTGATCGCCATACCACATGCCAATTGATGTGTGGATATCTCCTCAGAATGGGGTTGCTAGGCTGTCCTGTAGTTAGTATCTGATAGGCGTCACCTTGAGTCGCAGGTCTGTTTCCTGGCAGAGCTATCTGAAAATAGCTGTATTTGATATACAAAAGACTGTGTATAGGGTGAAGCGACTGTTAAATGAGATGGAAAGCCACTGGTGGTAATTCTTCTGTTAAATTTCTAATCAGTAATGTCTCATATCTCCACAGTTATGACATTGTCTTGAAGCATAGCACCACTACTCTTTCATGGACATGTACAAGACCCAATCAACTCATACTAAAACAGGGGTTGTGATTTGTATCTCACTTTAAAAAGTAGACCTACACTCATAAAGGAACCAGAGGATGCCAATATGAATTGCGCTACTACCGCCAACATCTGGAGTACCTGGGCAAAGTGCAGAATCCGTAACACCAGGTATGTGTTTACATGTCTGACCTGCTGGGAGATGTGTAAGGCCTGTGTGATGTTCCTGTTGACACCTGTGTGGACTGCTTGTAGGAGTCTGCTGCATTTATACACTGCTGTGCATCATGTGCCGTTGGTAACAACTAATTCTAGGCATTACAAGGTATCATTGAGTCATAAACGTGCTACATATTCTTCCAATAGCCTGACACCGATACACATCACCAACCAACTTGTCCACATTTATATGGCTGCTAGTGGCCGTTACATATTTGTGGATCCAAAGCCACATGCATGTCGTTATCAGTCCACACTGCTACCAATAGCCCATTAGTATATGCTTTACACTTAAATGTATATCATCCCAAAGTCAATGCTGTCAATCAGTAGCAACAGCCACAGAGTAACCGATCAAGGGCTAGCGCATATAATATTATAGACGGGGGAAACCGTTGTCTGTCGTATCTCGATATGATGAGGGATTTCGTCGTACACCCATTGAGAAATACTACGGAGAAATCATGGTGGAGTAACCACGTCACAACAGTGATAAATGCCATGGAAACCACATGTGCATCAAGACTCAGACTCACTACATTGAAAGCTTGATCAAAACGCATTGACAATAATACTCCATAACGGCGGAACGTCTTTGCTAGGGCGATCATATCGTGATAGTCACCCAGCGCCTTCTAGATGCTGCTATGTCCGCCGCGCTCCATATGATCGAGTGAGATAATATGGCGCAATTTTCATTGGAAACGTTCTGCTAATAAACTGTGATATTTTAAAGTCGCAGTTCATCAGCGTCAGCTGTTATTTGTCCGGAATGTAGGTGCCACTTGAAGTTTTGCGTATCGCAATAATCAGCCCCTCCACAACGTTTACGGTAAGGGCACGTCAGGAGACATTATTTCATGGCAGATATCAGTCCATCGGGCTGCTGTCGTATAGCTTGTGATCCTATAACATTTCAAAGGGGAGCCATGTGCTCCCAGTGATTTATTCACCGCTATCCCGTCAATAGTCTTCATCCTAAATAGCCTACTCCACACTCACCAGTCATTAGGTAGGTATTCATATTGATGTGGCTGACCAGTCTCCACTCCATCGAGACAACTATCGGAATGACTCCTTACGTGGGTGTATGCCGGATGTAGGCCATGAGCATGCTCCCACATGTCAAAAAATGTATATTATGTGACAACATTCTTAGTTCTGGGCACGGTGTGCATCTTTCGGTGCAATTACAAAAATAAATAGCCGTCTAGGATAAAGTGGTTGTGCTGTCCTTGTAACAGTGAGGCAATGTTCTCTGTGAAATACATAGATGTAATGAGCCGTACGTGAAGCACCGTCGCGTCGCTGATAATCCACCCCCAACCCCCCCCCCCCCCCCACCACCACCACCACCACCACCGCCACCACAGCGAATGGTACAAGATATCTCATACCCTGATCCCTTCAGTAAGAAATTTTGTAATGTTTTTGCCAGTTTTGAAGGTACGCAATACTAAGGCTTTGTACCTGCACATGATGGAAATTCGTCGATGTACACTTCTTGTAGGAGGAGGACGTCTATGTCGGCCCTTTATAGCACAACATTAAGTAAAGATATTCTTTTTTGCGACTGAATGATGTTGATATCGAGAGAGGCAAGGCAATATGCTTCTCATCGTTCCTATGTCTACATATCTATCGCACATTGAAGCTTATATCATTTGAATTTGTATTCGCACATTGTGTTTCTCTGTCGTGTCTGCCAGCGTTGGTTATAGTTCTAACTTCAAGGGCGCGGACCCTGCCGAATTGCCTGTTGCTACCGTCAGCGGATCACCTTCACAGTCAGCCCAGTCTATTTGGGACAAGTTTGCCGTCGGCGTCGTCTTGGTAGCCTCATCTCTCTGTGCTGCCTTTTCTGGTACCATAGATTGGTAATAGACTGACGGTAGCTCTGCGTTATCGAGCTCTTTAGGGCTATTCTACTGTCGATATGGTCGTGTTCGGACTGTAAAGTCTCTGTTCCCTCTGTCATATAGCGCGCTTCTGACCCTTTGTTGATGCTCGCCCTTCGTACATAGCTTCTTTTAGTCACGTTGTGGCTTAGAGCTCTTCAATTCCCGAATCGCTGCAGCATATATTCATCGGTTACTCGACCCAACTACGCTGGACAGCTAAACAAACTGCTACACCTGCGTAATATCGTGTAGGGCCTCCGTGAGTATGCAGAAGTGCTGCAGCATGACGTGGAATAGGGTCGGCTACTGTCTGAAGTGGTGCTGGAGGGAACTGACGTCATGAATCATGCTGGACGTCCATACATCCGTAAGAGGACGAGGAGGTGGAGATCTCTTCTGAACAGCACGTTGCAAGCCACATATGCCCAATAATGTTCATGTCTCGGGGGATTGGTGGCCAGTGAAAAGGTTTAAACTCAGATGGGTGTCCCTGGAGCCACACTGCAGCATTCTGGACGTGTAGAGTGTCGCTTTGTCCTGCTGGAATTGCCGAAGTCCGTCGGAATGCACAATGGACGTGATGGACGCAGGTGATACACAGAATGTTGACGTATGTGTCACCAGTAAGAGTGGTACCTAGAAGTACCAGGGGACCCATATCACTCCAGCTGCACACGCCCCACACGGATACAGAGCCTCCGCGAGCTTGAACAGTGCCCTGCTGACATGCAGGGTACAGTGGTTCATGAGGTTGTCTCCATACTAGTACACGTCCATCCGCTCGATACAGAATCAGGCAACATGTTTCCATTCATCAACAACCCGAAGTCGATGTTGACGGGCCCAGGCGATGCGTAAAGCATCCAAATACTGCGCCAAACACTTATTGTCTTATATGAGAGTTGCCAACTGCAGGGCCACACTTTTCCGATATCCAACTGATGCTTCGGTGATCATAAGGGCCGTTACTAAGCGGCTCACAGAAAGGGGGCTGAGTTCACGACACCCCTTGCGCCGAACTCCATTGACCTCTGTACACCAAAGAGTTGCGTTATCAGTGGTGTCGGGCCACTCTGCCTGGAATCTTACTGACTGGAGTAGAACTGTCCTCAGTAAGGAGTCCTCCTTCTAAAGAGGCTCCAATGACCAGCGAAGACTCGTCTAGAGCTCATACGAACGTTGACGTACCGTCGTACAAGTCGCCTGCCAACCAGTAGTCTTGCTATTTTATTTCATAGCAGGACTCCTTTGGTTGTCACTCTCGCCATCCTTACAGCACAGCTGTAAGTCAGCGTAATGCTATCCCCCGTTTTGTTGCCCTCAATGGTCAGTCATCCTGGGCTCAAATTTCAGCAAAATAATGCCTGTCCGCACTCGGCAACAGATTCTATTGTATGCCTTCGTGCTGCTTGCCAAAAGCTCTGATGGCGATTAGTGTCGCTGGATCTCTCCCCTGCTGAGAACGTTTGGATCATTATGGGCTACAAATAAGTGCTTGCTTGCATAAGCGCCAGAGGTGGACCAACGCGTTGTTGTCTTGCCCAATTACAGAGGCTCTTTCTCTTGAATAAAGCTCGCAGTTTTCTGAAACTGTAATCAGTTGTCTGCCTGCACATCACTTCTACAGATTTCCTTCAAATTTGCATAATTCTACGTCGTGCATCGTTTATTTATTTTGTTGTCTTGATGTGTATTTCAGAAAAAACAGTAACCTAGTCTAATACTTTTACTGTCTCAGTTAACATCTTAGTACCCATGTTCACTTTTAGTTACCTTCACCTTGTAACCTATTTCCTACGCACTATGCATTTCGTTGCAGTGATGATCCTAATGTTCACCACCGTCTCTAACATAGTGACAATATTGTCGCAAGCCTTAAGGATTCTCTTTCTTCTCCCCATCTTTAATTCAGATTCCAAATTATCTTCGGTTTGCTGTATTTCTTCCCCCATAAGTAGGTGAATAAAATGGGCAGGGGTCGATTACAAACATGTGCCATACTTCTTTCCACCGATGCCTGTATTTCGTGTTCTTTCACTTTTACAAGTAAAGTCTGATTTCTGTCCAAGCTGTACACAACGTTTCGCTCCCTGTATTTTATGGAACCTCACATCAACATTTAGTAGTCAATACTGCCAAAATATTATGCCACCATTTTGCTAAAAAATTGAAAATAAGAGTGCTCAATTTCTCAATGAAATGTTTGCTCTTTTTTTCTTTATGTTATAATTTTTACATCCTTTCTTCAGTTTCCATAGACCAACATGGCGACTGCATAGAGATGATAAAATGACGAAACGGCTTCTAGTATTTTCTGGAAGCTGTACACAGAATATGTACATTACTACTCTTTACCACTAGCCTTTCGAACGTGGAACTAATAAAAACATTTCAAAAATTAAGAAACCTTATTTATTTCTTGACCTAGTAAAGACTCAATGAAAGTCATTACTTTACGTTTTGGAATTACAAATTCCTTTACACCAATGAAATGTATTCGTATGACGACGACTTCTCGCACAGGAGAAGCGTCTTCGTCCTCCACCATCTCCCTCACATCGGCTAACCAATCTTCCTCTGGCATCAGTTCGTCAATCCACCATAGATCACTATCTGAATAATCCATCTCGTCCAAGAAAACCTCGAAGAGGTCCAGCTCTTCTGCCAGGTCAACCTCGATGTCCAGTACATACTCCTCGAAACCCAACTCCAGCAAGTCCATTTCCAATCGCCATCTAAAAAAATGAAGACAAAATTTTTGGAAGATATTGCGTGGACAACTATCCTAAAATATATTACCCTTAAACAGGGTCATTCTAGTGTGAAGAGATTATTCAAACTTATAAAAATTTATGACTGTGTCATGGCACGTCTTTCAAGGAGTACGTATAACAATCCAACTTATCAAAAGCATTATCAGCACCAAGTTAACTTATTTCTAAAATACATTATCTGATGACCTCACGCTAAGCGTTTGCAGACTACAAGTAAATGGTGCCAAACACAGGAATACTGCAACATATCGGAAGTGTGAATTTGTCATGTACTACTTACTGTGCCACAAGCGAAATTGAACATATGTTAAAACGATGCTTCAACACAATTTAAGGAAGTACGTCGGTCTCTCATTCTGGTAGTTAACTACTACTAAAGTTATTAGCTGCATGTGTATAGTGACACAACCGTCTTATCTCGCGGACTGCCTGTTGGTACCCTATACGACCGTGCTCCCCACATAGATTATTACATGACGTATGCTAAGGGGACTGAAATCGGTCGTGTTTTAATTTGCTATCATCACCAAGAAGACAGATATTGCCGCGTGTCACACTGCAATGTCAGAGTCAGTTACGGACTGCTTCAACGTCAGTCACGTCACCAGTGAGACTTCGAGCCCCACCCTCCCTCTACCTCTGCGCTGTGTCCACCCTGAGCACTGTGGTTGGCGATCTTATCTGTACCTCCCCTCTTTGCAAACACTGACGGGATATCGTAAACCATTATACGTAACATATATAACTAAAAGAACTTATCTGTTATTATTCACAAAGACTTGATACCTACATTTCAGTAGAGAGTATGAGCTGCCATACAAGCCTGAAATAGAAAAGAGAACATGCATTTTAATTACGATTTACAAATGGTAAGTAGTTAGGTTTACTAACATTAAGCAATACTAAGAGCACAAAGGAGCGAAAGGTTTTTCCAAACATTTATTTCGGAGTGAAACCTTGAAAAAACTTCGAGACGCGCGAGCAATTGTTGCCTGTATGCCTTGTCAGTCACACGACAGCTCGCCTGCGACCAAAAAGAGCAACTGACGCAGCGATTCCGGCCTACGGTGTTTAGAGTGACGAGTGTGCGAGGATGTGAGAGCTGGCGGCGACTTACCAGCACAGAATCGCGAATGCGACGCTGTCGAGCGCAGTGATAAGCACGAGAACAAGCATGTTGTCTGACTGCTTAGCACTAAATTAGTGTTTCCGCGGTTACCCCGGCTGTAGCTCCATTTTCGACACAGGAGACAAGGGAGTCTTACCACTCACGAGTGTCGTGCGAAAAAAACTGCTCAACGAATCACTGTTTTTATTCACAAATTTATTTGGAAACTGCGTGATAAGAAAATATATTTAATGGTTGTTGCATCGACCGACATGGGTTACATTCAATTTTGCAATAGTATAAATATTATTCTTCATGAAACTTCCTGGCAGAATAAAACTGTGTGCTCGATCGAGACTCGAACTCGGGACCTTGGCCTTTCGCCCGCAAGTTTGATATATAAACGTTGGTTTTGATAGAAAATACGCAGATGTTCCGGGGATCCTCTTTCGGTTGTCTTTTGGTATCCACCCAGAGTGTTCCAAAATGTAGGAAGGATGACGTGTTCCGCTGTGCCTGTCTACCAGAGCATTATCGTAATAGACGTGGGTAGACAAATTCCTGCAGTGACTAAAAATGTATCAAGCATTTTCCGCTTATGAAGTGGTCGACACCGGAAAGTTCGTCTGTGACACTCAATACGAAAATGCCATACATTTTTAAGTTCTACAACTCTGACGCGTAACATCTGTTTCCATCCTGATGGAAACTACATTAGATGTTTAACGTTTAAATAATCTAGCTTGGGAGATTATGGTTTTTAGATTATTCTATAGAGTTGTTTCTTTGCCATTGCAGCGACTATCGAATTTGTTTCCATTCCAGTAAAGGGTGCTACTTCAAGGCAAAGACAACGTCAGCCGTATCATAGTGCAACAACGGTCACGTCCTGTCACACTCCACTGTACCACTTGGCCTGTTATTTCATGCTGTGTGATAGCGGTGTGTCCTTTGATCAAATATAATTGTGGACCTCTATATTGTAGAGAAATATCGCTTATACTTTGAGGTCGACTCCTCATCTTCTAGTAAATCTACAGTACTTCTAGAACCAGTCACTATAAAGCCGGCGTCGTCAGCAGTTTAGACGCATAATGAGGCCTTCTTCGTCGCTTACACTTCCCGAACACAAATGCTGGTTTCCGCCAGGAGTTTGCACATTTTCCCAGCCTGCGTACATCCGTAATATAATTCGCCCGAAATGAAAGGGTTATGAGCGTTTTTGTTCGCGTGGAAATGGCGAGGTGAGACGTATTACCAGCTGAGGTAGTTGGAGTAGACTGTCCTCCACGCTGATGCAAAAGATCTGGTAGTACGACAATAGCTTCAGAATGCTAGCTAAACCTACGTTTACAGTTTCATTTACTGCAAGCACGATCAGATGTCTCATCGGTAAAGATTGATATTATGGCAAGATCTTACAGCACGGTGTGTGAGTTCTCTGTCTGGCTTACTAAATAGTTCAAGGCACTACCATATACGTAAAATGCATCGACAAATGGACGACGATTGTATAATGCCGTTGTAAAGTGTAAATAAAACGAAAACCTCGACACCTGAGTTTCTGCACTCACTACGACGAGTAAACGTCCAACGTCGTTTACTAAGCATTCAAGATGTAGGCTCCTCCTCGGTTCTCAGTCAACAAACAGGCGAAACTGTGAGGGGCCTAGCTGACCCGTTGGTGTTGTTACGGTGCATTATTTCCCTGTGAAGACCAGAACTGAACAGTTAATAACAGCTTGACTACGAGCCGTTTTGATCTTTCAGACAAAATGGTTCTGAGCAATATTGGACTTAACTTCTTAGATCATCATTCCCCTAGGACTTAGATCTACTTAAACCTAACTAACCTAAGGACATCACACACATCCATGCCCGAGGCAGGATTCCAACCAGCAACCGTAGCGGTCGCTCGATTCCGGACTTAAGCGCCTAGAACCGCTGGCCACTGTGGCCGGCTCTTTCAGACAAAGAAACTGTTTAATCATCGTTTCAGTTACAGAAGTGTCATCCTCAGATAAATCGAGTAAGTATACAGGCACATATAACCGGCACATATCAGTACTTTAAGAAACATGCTTAATGTCGTTACAAGGTACTCTGTATTTTCCGTATACAAAAGGGAACTGAATGTTTTCCTAACGGTCCCGGCTCGCGGCACCTCTGAAGCCGAAGATAGTGTGGAAATAAATGTGTTGCTTAAAAATTTACATGTGATCGTTATTCCAGGCTTTATTATCGAAAAGCTTAAATATTTTCTTCAAAATAATTTTTATACATTAGACTTTATGATAAAACCTTACACTCTCCTCAGTTGGTATATTGCAGCCTCTCACACAGATCTTGAGCAGGTCCTCTAATCGCTCCTTGATACAGTCGTTTGACGATTGTAAATGGTTCCAACAAGTCACCACTAGAAAACACTGCCCTGTATCGCAATAACTCAGGATGTAAAGTAATACCACGATACTAAAAATATCAGGGAACACCTCATCACAGATAAGACTGTCCTTAAGGCTTGTAAGCTCGCATTTATTGCAATAACTGACGTACCTAAAATGTTAGCACTCTCATTATTACGTCAGATAGGTAATGCACGTAGTAATTTCGTCGTATTCATGATTTCCTCTTTAAACAAACATACTATACTTGTTATTTAACACAAAATGTCATTAAAAGTTAACGTTATTCACGAGCAGCTAGTTGAGAATATGTATCAACTTCAAATGACACGACGAACCGACTCGTTCTGCATATGGATTCAAACCTAGGTCATGAAACGATTTCGTAACTGAGGAAATTAACAGTCATTCCTAACTAGGCATAAAGAGAGTGATATACCTCGATTTTAGACAGTATCAGTTAACAAATATCAACTTTAAATTACATAACGTAAACATTTTTAACGGACGCGAATTCCTACACAGCTTCTATTGTACCTGTTAACGAACTACGAGAGATGTTAAATACTGCTTTTTCACAAGTAACTTACTTGAAATGCAGTGAGGTAAAGCTTTGTGTTGGACAGGGATTCGAACCCAGAACCTAATCGGATTGTTATCGAAGCATGTTTGAACTAGAAATAATATGACAAAGAGTTCAGTGGTGACTAGGAATCAGACCCCACACATGTCGTTGTTGACTACACACAAAGAGACGTCATCTAGCGAATTTTTCTCCATCAGCAGCTCGGCATAACATCCTTCACTTACAGTGATCTCGCAAATAGTTCTTTGTCTCACTGGGAGTCAAAATCGTCAGATACCGTTACTTTGACAACGAATGAAAATGCATTAAAAGTAAAAATTATTATCTACCAGCAGATAGGTACTCTCATGCTAGAGCTTGATAATACATCGTGAAAAGTTAAGTGCTGTTCCAGGATTCCAACCCATTCATGCGCAATATGTGGAGATGTTGAGGAATCTGCAGTTTGAACAAACAAGAAGTTGTAGTTGAACTGTATTGTGACGAAGGGATCAAATTCCGCGTTAAAGGCTGTCTGAGTTGCATTCCCAGTTCAGAACCAATTTGATCGACATACAGAACCACAAATAAAAGATGGAATAAGTGTCCTGTGACCATACACAGGGTTTGTTTCGCCACTAGAAAGAAATAAATACTATAAGAAAGGTTATTGGTGATAGAGTTTCTACGTGTCGCCACACCTTACTTTATTGTGGTTCCACCTAACGTCTACTTCGTAGAAAAGGAATGTCCTGTTTAATGTGATTTTCAGACCACAATGCCATTATACCTTCTAAACTTGGCGTAGCCAGAAGAGAATAGAATCTGCCTCTCCCTATCAAAGAACATCGGCAGAAGCTGGAATCGAACCGCGACCATCATTCTACAATACTGCGATAAGTACAACAGACCACCAAACCCCCTGATCTACGACTCAGATCTCTAGCACAACACCGTTGCGGCACACAAGCTGAGAATTCCGACACACAGGCTCTCTGTAGCGGTTTGCAGGATGTTCAGTACATCGATTTACTTGGTTGACCGAATCGCATTGAACTAGCTGCCTTGTCTACCCAGTGCATACATTCGACTCTATTTTGTAATCACTGAAATAATATAACGTAACTGCCACCTACACAGAACTGCATACAGTGTAAGATGCAGAAATTTAAATAGGAATTGTTCCTTTCCATTTGAGCTACTCTATTGCGCTATCTGTTTGTTGAAACCATCGTGCAGTGCAAAAGAAATGCTGTAACTGTCTGTCTCTATCTGACAGCACTGTGGAATGCCGAAGTTCTGGAGGAACTGTTGATCACTTGCACAGGCGCTGTATCTACGTCACAGCTAGTAGCGTAACGGTAAGTGTCGCGTTTTCTATTACACTCGCTACTAATTTTTTTTAAACGCAATTTTGCTGTCTTCTGAGGTTATCAATTTAATGGAACTTGGAATATAATTCTCTTCACTTCTCAACCCAAAATAGTCGCATGTGGAAAAAAGGCTAACTTCTGTGTCATTTTGTTCTTTTCAGGTTTAATTGACGGCCAGGCGGTAGATGCGTCTCGAAGATTTTGTATTATGAATGGGGAGAATGTATCGTGCCAAAATAGTCAGAACAGTATTTTCTACGTTAGCTGTTGTCTGGTAGTGGCATTTTATTCTTCTTCAAACCTTGTTTGACATCTTTAACTCAGAACAAGTTTTCTACATGCATGTAATCAGTGAACTGCATGTGCATTGTCAGATTGTTATAGATAACATCAGAGAATTCGCATATATCGTTGATGATGAACACTAAAAGAAACCTTACGAAAACTGTGCACTGCATTGTAAGAAATGAAATAAAACTACCCACAATAACCGTACGACGAAAGTGTTTTAACAAAACTGAGTATCTATACACAAGTGTGCTTCTATCTGCACGAATTACTAAAACACTACTCACTTAGGTTTCGACTGGGTCTACGTTTAAATGGTATGCTCTGTCATACTCAACATGTATGCAAATGTGGCACTTCATAAATAAAGTTACATATTCCTAGAAACCCAAATTTGATTGTCAGCAGCGGAAAGAGGCTTTACCTGTTGTGTAGCATTGAAAGTTTTTCACCATTGCACTTTGAGTTGAAAATATTTTCTTACGATTTGGTTATCGATATTTGATCTGACTGCTTGCAGCTCCTACACATCAAGGATAAAAACGATAGATTCAGCGAGGCTGGAACCGCGAACCATAACAATCGCGTTTTCACAACTCAGCACGTCAATCCAGAGCTAACGGATAAATATGGTTCGCGCATTCCTCTTACGAGGCCAGAAGTAGCTAGAACTCGTAAACCGCTTTTACAGGACGAGATTAGTTGCGATTGCCACGTTCAATGACTTTTCTGGGTGAAAACCGTAAATTTACAATCTTCTGTTACACCTCAAGCGAGAACAACTCAGGTAATTTAATGGAAGTGACACGAGAAATCAAGTGAACTTCGAGACTTAATTCCGTGCACACCAGGAAGTAACTCGTCGATCACAGAGTTAACAAACATACCTTGCGCTGTTGCCAAATCTCAGTTACATTACCACCAAGAAGAAGACGAACCGATGTGATCCTACAGCGGGCTGGGAAGAGACCATAGCTGACGCCTCAAAGACGCGGCTGCTACGGCCTGGAATACGTAATGCGTCTGATTCGCATTTCTGTAACTAGGTTTAGGGGCTGGAGCTTATTTACTAATAATACTCAGAACTGACTGCTACTAAGCATCATAAATCAGTAACTCTCATAGTTGTTTTATATTTCTTTTGTAACTGTACTCAAAACTAAGAAACTCATTCACAGACGTTTTCGTGCCTCGCCGATAGTCGAGCACGACAAAAAAATAAAAATAAAAGAGAATGTGTGTGTGTGGGTGTGGGTGTGTGTGTGTGTGAGAGAGAGAGAGACGGAGAGGGAGAGAGAGAGAGAGAGAGAGAGAAAGAGAGCGAGAGAGAGAGAGAGAGAGGGTAAAAATTTGTTGTAAAGAAATTGAATAATGGTATGTAAGGAAATCTTTCATTAAAATGACTCGTTCCACATCATTACCAAATGTCGTATTTATGATCTATGGAACAAGTATTAATCTAATCTAATCTAATCATATCATATTGCTGACTATCTATAAAGAGTCATGAAGTACCGAAATTTTGGCCTATATCAGTAACCAAATCTAAACTTGATAATAAAAGACGACAGTTTTTGCAATAAACCGGGCTCCTATCAAGACCCTTACATCCCTGTTAACTAACCATGAAAGATATCTGATATACCTCAATATACAACTCACTCATTGGGCTCCATAAGTACACTGTAACAGTAATTTCTGTGTGTATGCAATGCATACGGATTGTAGAATTTAGTGGTGCTCTCTCTTCCACTTCTGTGTACAATATGCCTGACCTAAACGGGCCCTTTTTCATTACAGGCCCTGGGCGGTGAAACAGCATATTGACAACAGTAATGTGCTTATACTGACAACCTCATTGTTCGTTTTACCCGATTTTTTAATCATTTAAGTAAAATAACAAGACCTTCGAATGGGAGACGTTTTGTCCCCCTTTTCCTTCTGTGAAATTTGTCAGTTAGCTTTCTGCCTTCGAACCAGCGAAATACGGCAGAATACGGCTGGTAAACGATTTACAAATCACGATTTAGTGCCGTTAACACGATTTCTTTAAATATTGGCGTAGCTGAAGGAATTTAGTCTCTTCTTAAATCGTCTTATGCAGCAACGTTCACAGATATCTCGAATAAAAGAAGCTCGTTGTCCAGGTACGAAGGTTGTAAAACAAACTTCCCACAGTTTCTGCCAGGTTGATCTTTTCGTCTGATAGCACTGCGTAAGTATTTTGTGTAAGAGGTGTTAAAGTAGTGTTCCTGTAGCTGTGGGAATCCACGGTAGAAAACGAGTTTCACACAAATGGGTACAGTACTGATAAATATTCAAGATGATTATCAATTTAAGTCTGCGTTCATCAACAAACTGCGGCGTATTTGTAATATTGAAGCTAGACTAGGTATACTTGGCTTCCTTGAGTGGGCATTGGAAGGCGTTTACACACACGTATACGAGGGTAATGCCAAAGGTAAGGTCTCCTAAGGGACACGCAAGTGCCAACGCAGGCACACACGACAGATCCTTAATTTTAATGGCAAACAGAAACCACAGTGTTGGCTGCATGGTGGAAAGGTGATAAAGAGCAAGACTATAGATGCGAAGGTTTCAGGATCGATTCCTCACCAGTCACACAATTTTTATGTGCCGATTTACACATATTTCCCCTTGGGCAGTGTTTGTTGACGTGAAAAATGCCGAGTTGTACTGTAGTCCGAAATCCACGTAAAACTGTAGGTTCCCCTATTAACTGGTTAGGTAAGTCAACTCAAAGGTCGGATGAAAGCAACAGCATACCACCTCCAACAAGACTGTGCCTATTAAAGCACTGTGGCGTTCAAACTACTCTTGCGACTGACGACTGCTTTACTTTCTATGGGTTCCAAAACTAATAATCTTCGGGTTATTAACATTTTTGTGTTTTCATGCTGTAGCTTTGATACCGGTAAACGTAAGTAACCGGGCGAGCACTGACACCGTCCGAGTTGTCAGGGTGGAAGACGATGATGCTGTCGACCCCAGTCACAATTTTGGTCATGGCTACCTTTAAGTCGAATACCTCTATGGGACTTCCTGCATATTTTAAGATATAATTTTATACACTTGGTACGCTTCCAAATTGATATCTGATAGAGCTGTGTTTAGCAACATGAATCAGATATGTTTCCTGTGCAATATATCGAACAACACGTCCATGCAGCGAGATTTTATTTATATGTTGTACATGGTGCAAGAAATATTTTGTTTTTCTTGCTTCTGTGATAGGTTTCACCCCACTGAATGCGAGAAAGCTCACGAATAGACTGTCAATAACTGGAATTACGCAATAACACACTTAAAAGTTGTATTTTAGCATTATGTATCCCGATGAAAATACCAGAAGTAGATTATACGCCTACTTGCTTATTATCGCGCTTCTCAACGCTTTCCTCAAAAAATGAAAATAAAACAGAAATGTATTTCAAATATCAGCTCAGTGACGCCATGTTCGTCTCGTGATGTAAAGCAAGGATAGTTGATAGGGAATATCTCGTTGTAATGGCTCTGAGCACTATGGGACGTAACATATGAGGTCGTCAGTCCCCTAGAACTTAGAACTACTTAAACGTAACCAACCTAAGGACATCAGACACATCCATGACCGAGGTAGGATTCGAACCTGCGACCGTAGCAGTCGCACGGTTCCAGACTGAAGCGCCTAGAAGCGCTCGGCCACAAGGGGCGGCTATCTCGTTGTACTAGCGATATGTATGGCTACGGAGTTCTTAGTTTTCTCTTTGCAAACAACTAGAACAGAATTCAGTAACAAAGTGGCAAGAACACTTACTCTGTGGGCCAATTAAACACTCAGCCATTCTTGGTTATTTTGTTAATCGTCTGTAATGCAGTGAACATACTTGATTATTGATCTCTAATTACTACCATTGTTATTGTTATTCGTCACCCCACAACAGCTTTCCTATCACTAATTGCCTCCGATCCACGTAACGAATGGATCAGGATGAATGGAATGTGGGATGTTTCGTCACTGAGAATCTCAATCTCAATCTCAATAAGAAAAGACGACAATAACACCCAACTATTTCTGTCCACTTAACACCATGACTACAGACAAATTGCCGTCTCACTGTATTTTGATTATAATTCGTTAGCCTTTTTGCGACCTCATTTTAATACCTCGTGGGAGCACTCATAATATTTTGCTTTTTGAACACCGAACAATAACACACAAAGATATTAGATGGAAGGATACAAAGAAAAAATCAGATTGATGGGTGTGGATCCAGTTCATGATAAGAAGACTGAACAAGAGGGAAACGTTACGAAAGCAATGAATACGCTGGTTGTTGTTGTTGTGGTCTTCAGTCCTGAAACTGGTTTGATGCACCTCTCCATGCTACTCTATCCTGTGCAAGCTTCTTCATCTCCCAGTACCTACTGCAACCTACGTCCTTCTGAATCTGCTTAGTGTAGTCATCTCTTGGTCTCCCTCTACGATTTTTACCCTCCACGCTGCCCTCCAATACTAAATTTGTGATCCCTTGATGCCTCAGAACATGTCCTACCAACCGATCCCTTCTTCTGGTCAAGTTGTGCCACAAACTTCTCTTCTCCCCAATCCGATTCAATACTTCCTCATTAGTTATGTGATCTACCAATCTAATCTTCAGCATTCTTCTGTAGCACCACATTTCGAAAGCTTCTATTCTCTTCTTGTCCAAACTATTTATCGTCCATGATTCACTTACATACATGGCTACACTCCATACAAATACTTTCAGAAATGACTTCCTGACACTTAAATCTGTACTCGATGTTAACAAACTTCTCTTCTTCAGAAACGCTTTCCTTGCCATTGCCAGTTTACATTTTATATCCTCTCTACTTCGACCATCATCAGTTATTTTGCTCCCCAAATAGCTAAACTCCTTTACAACTTTAAGTGTCTCACTTCCTAATCTAACTCCCTCAGCATCACCCGACTTAATTCGACTACATTCCATTATCCTCGTTTTGCTTTTGTTGATGGTCATCTTATATCCTCCTTTCAAGACACTATCCATTCCGTTCAACTGCTCTTCCAAGTCCTTTGCTGTCTCTGACAGAATTACGATGTCATCGGCGAACCTCAAAGTTTTTATTTCTACTCCATGGATTTTAATACCTACTCCGAATTTTTCTTTTGTTTCCTTTACTGCTTGCTCAATATACAGATTGAATAACATCGGGGATAGGCTACAACCCTGTCTTACTCCCTTCCCCACCACTGCTTCCCTTTCATGTCCCTCGACTCTTATAACTGCCATCTGGTTTCTGTACAAATTGTAAATAGCCTTTCGCTCCCTGTATTTTACCCCTGCCACCTTCAGAATTTGAAAGAGAGTATTCCAGTCAACATTGTCAAAAGCTTTCTCTAAGTCTACAAATGCTAGAAACGTAGGTTTGCCTTTTCTTAATCTAGCTTCTAAGATAAGCCGTAGGGTCAGTATTGCCTCACGTGTTCCAACATTTCTACGGAACCCAACTGATCTTCCCCGAGGTCGGCTTCTACCAGTTTTTCCATTCGTCTGTAAAGAACTCGCGTTAGTATTTTACAGCTGTGACTTATCAAACTGATAGTTCGGTAATTTTCACATCTGTCAACACCTGCTTTCTTTGGGATTGGAATTAGTACATTCTTCCTGAAGTCTGAGGGTATTTCGCCTGTCTCATACATCTTGCTCACCAGATGGTAGAGTTTTGTCAGGACTGGCTCTCCCAAAGCCGTCAGTAGTTCCAATGGAATGTTGTCGACTCCGGGGGCCTTGTTTCGACTCAGGTCTTTCAGTGCTCTGTCGAACTCTCCACGCAGTATCGTATCTCCCATTTCATCTTCATCTATATCCTCTTCCATTTCTATAATATTGTCCTCAAGTACATCGCCCTTGTATAGACCCTCTATATACTCCTTCCACCTTTCTGCTTTCCCTTCTTTGGTTAGAACTGGGTTTCCATCTGAGCTCTTAATATTCATACAAGTGGTCCTCTTTTCTCCAAAGGTCTCTTTAATTTTCCTGTAGGCAGTATCTATCTTACCTCTAGTGAGATAAGCCTCTACATCCTTACATTTGTCCTCTAACCATCCCTGCTTAGCCATTTTGCACTTCCTGTCGATCTCATTTTTGAGACGTTTGTATTCCTTTTTGCCTGCTTCATTTACTGCATTTTTATATTTTCTCCTTTCATCAATTAAATTCAATATTTCTTCTGCTACCAAAGGATTTCTACTAGCCCTAGTCTTTTTACCTACTTGATCCTCTGCTGCCTTCACTACTTCATCTCTCAAAGCTACCCATTCTTCTTCTACTGTATTTCTTTCCCCCATTCCTGTCAATTGCTCCCTTATGCTCTCCTTGAAACTCCGTACAACCTCTGGTTCTTTTAGTTTATCCAGGTCCCATCTCCTTAAATTCCCACCTTTTTGCAGTTTCTTCAGTTTTGATCTACAGGTCATAACCAATAGAATGTGGTCAGAGTCCACATCTGCCCCTGGAAATGTCTTACAATTTAAAACCTGGTTCCTAAATCTCTGTCGTACCATAATATAATCTATCTGAAACCTGTCAGTATCTCCAGGCTTCTTCCATGTATACAGCTTTCTTTTATGATTCTTGAACCAAGTGTTAGCTATGATTAAGTTGTGCTCTGTGCAAAATTCTACCAGGCGGCTTCCTCTTTCATTTCTTTGCCCAAGTCCATATTGACCTACTACGTTTCCTTCTCTCCCTTTTCCTACTACCGAATTCCAGTCACCCATGACTATTAAATTTTCGTCACCTTTCATTGTCTGAATAATTTCTTTTATTTGATCATACATTTCTTCAATTTCTTCGTCATCTGCAGAGCTAGTTGGCATATAAACTTGTACTACTGTAGTAGGTGTGGGCTTCGTATCTATCTTGGCCACAATAATGCGTTCACTATGCTGTTTGTAGTAGCTTACCCGGATTCCTATTTTCCTATTCATTATTAAACCTACTCCTGCATTACCCCTATTTGATTTTGTGTTTATAACCCTGTAGTCACCTGACCAGAAGTCTTGTTCCTCTTGCCACCGAACTTCACTAATTCCCACTATATCTAACTTTAATCTATCCATTTCCATTTTTAAATTTTCTAACCTACCTGCCCGATTAAGGGATCTTACATTCCACGCTCCGATCCGTAGAACGCGAGTTTTCTTTCTCCTGATAACGACATCCTCTTGAGTAGTCCCCGCCCGGAGATCCGAACGGGGGACTATTTTACCTCCGGAATATTTTACCCAAGAGGATGCCATCATCATTTAATCATACAGTAAAGCTGCATGCCCTCGGGAAAAATTACGGCTGTAGTTTCCCCTTGCTTTCAGCCGTTCGCAGTACCAGCACAGCAAGGCTGTTTTGGTTAGTGTTACAAGGCCAGATCAGTCCATCATCCAGACTGTTGTATCGCTGAGGCACGCAAGCCTCCCCACCAGCGGCAAGGTCCTAGGCATAATTTTTAGTTTCTTCTCTTCTGAATTATCAAATGAATTGATTATTACGTGGTACAGAGTAATTAGGTAACTGTGTTTCTTACAGCTTCCATTCGCACCAACATTTTTCTACATTATCGTGCAGTTCATGAAATTCTACTTGCATCATCACAAGACGCCACATAGATGCAATCCATTTTGAGGTGCAAAGTGTTTGTTATCTTACTTTGCGTGACTGGTTGGCAAAGCTGATTTACAAAGACTTTTTATTGTACTGAAATAATCATTTATAACAAAGTAAGAAGGTAAGTGTTTTATTGGTATATATTTTGTAGGAAACTGTAATCGTGACGGAAGGTTGCACACCTGAATGTTTGACACAGCTGGTAGGAGAAAACGCTGCATATTAACCAAACCCCGCGCCGCCTATCCGTTTCCTCCTATGACACGAGCACAGGATTCTCCTCCTATAACGCTACAGAGCTGTTCCTAGGATAGCTGAGATTTGGCAACGTCGTCACAAACATTTGGCAACACTGTGACAGTGCAATCACTTCCGCGTATGGTACTGAACTGACTCGCTAAATTCATTTGATATCCCCTTTCCATTTGAATGACTCGTTGTATATAATCCTCACGTAAACTAAGACACTGAGACGCGCTATGAGGCTGAGCGACCAATACCATGACGTGAGTAGTGTGCTGGCAGCAGTGTGTCCGTAGCCCCGTGGTACCGCAGTTGTCCCGTCTTCCAACGGTTGAGAAAATCGTCAGATCTAAACGTGGTAGGGGCCACGCGTGTGAGCTGTTTTTGTGTATTATTTCATGGAGCTGCGAATTCCCAATAAAAATTCTGTAACAAAATCAGAAGAAAACCTTTACACATCAAATCGTGTGCGTGCTGTTTTTGTCCATTATTTCATGGAGCTGCGAATTCCCAATAAAAATTCTGTAACAAAATCAGAAGAAAACCTTTACACATCAAATCCTCTTGGCAGCTAGACTCAGTGAGTCGTGTTAATGGTCGCAGATCTCGGCTTTCTCACTGCCAAACTGCTATACAATACAAGCGTCTCTGGAAAATTCGAATCGATCGTCACCGATACGAAATTCAATAATGTTCTTCACTTAAGACTCCCATGCCAGGGTGATAAATGTGAAGAAAATAAATTGATAACCAAATCGCAAGAAAATACTTTCAGCTCAAAGTGCAATGGTGAAAAACTTACAATTCTGCACAACAGGTAACGCCTCCTTCCGTTGCTGACAAGCTAATTTTGGGTTTCTAGTAATACGTAACTTCATCTATGAAATGCCACATTTGCATACCTGTTGAGTAGACACAGCAGCCCGCATCTCGTGGTCGTGCGGTAGCGTTCTCGATTCCCGGCGGGGTCAGGGATTTTGTCTGCCTCGTAATGGCTGGGTGTTGTGTGATCTCCTTAGGTTAGTAAGGTTTAAGTAGTTCTAAGTTCTAGGGGACTGATGACCATAGATATTAAGTCCCACAGTGCTCAGAGCAATTTCAACCATTTTTTTATAACACAGCATACCATTTAAAAACAGACCCAATCGAAATCTAAGTGAATAGTATTTTAATAATTTGTTAAAACAGACTTACTTTCGTCGTAAGGTTATTGTGGGTAGTTTTATTTCATTTCTTACAATACAGTGCACAGATTTCGTAAGGTTTCTTTTAGTGTTGTTAAAACAATACTAAACATGAGACAAAAATTAATCATCAACGATATATGCAAATTCTCTGATGTTATCTATAACAGTCTGACAATGCACATGCAGTTTATTGATTACATGCATGTAGAAAACTTGTTCTGAGTTAAAGCTGTCAAACAAGGTTTGAAGGAGAATAAAATGCCACTACTAGACGACAGCTAATGTAGAAAATACTTTGTTGACTATTTTGGCACGATGCACTCTCCCCATACATAATACAAAAGCTTCGAGACGCATCTGGTGCCTGGCCGTCTATTAAACCTGAAAAGAACAAAATGACACAGAAGTTAGCCTTTTTTCGACATGCTACTATTTTGGGTTGAGAAGTGAAGAGAATTATATTCAAAGTTCCATTAAATTTATAACCTCAGAAGACAGCAAAATTGCGTTTTTTTTTAAAAAAAAAGTAGTGGCGAATGTAATAGAACGCGCGACACTTACCGTTACGCTACTAGCTGTGACGTAGATACAGCGCCTCTGCAAGTGATCAACAGTTCCTCCAGAACTTCGGCGTTATACAGTGCTGTGAGATAATGCATATGGCCGGATCTAGACTTCTGAGAGACAGACAGTTACATCATTTCTTTTGCACTGCACGATGGTTTCAACAAACAGATAGCGCAATAGAGTAGCTCAAATGCAAAGGAACACTTCCTATTTAAATTTCTACAACTTACACTGTATGCAGTTCTGTGTAGGTGGCAGTTACTTTATTTTATTTCAGTGATTACAAAATAGAGTCGAATGTATGCACTGGGTAGCCAAGGCAGCTAGTTCATCGCGATTCGGTCAACCAAGTAAATCAATGTACTGAACATCCTGCAAACCGCTACAGTTAGCCTTTGTGTCAGAATTCTCAGCTTGTGTGCCGCAACGGTGTTGTGCTAGAGACCTGAGTCGTAGAACAGGGGGTTTTGTGGTCTGTTGTATTGATCGTAGTTTTGTAGAATGATAGTCTCGGTTCGATTCCAGCTTCTGCCGATGTTTTTTGATAGGGAGAGGCAGATTCTATTTTGTTCTGGATACGCCAAAAGTAGAAGGTATAATGGGATTGTAGTCTGAATATCACATTAAACATAATATTCCTTTTCTACGAAGTAGACGTTAGGTGGAACCATAATAAAGTAAGGAGTGGCGACACGTAGAAACTCTATCACCAGTAACCTTTTTTATACTAGTTATTTATTTCTAGTGACGAAACAAACCCTGTGTATGGTCACAGGACACTTATTCCATCTTTTATTTGTGGTTCTGTATGTCGATAAAATTGGTTCTGAACTGGGAATGCAACTCAGACAGCCTTTAACGCGGAATTTGATCCCTTCGTGACAATACAGCTCGACTACAACTTGTTGTTTGTTCAAAACTGCAGACCCCTCAACATCTCCACATATTGCTCATGAATGGGTTGGAATCCTGGCCCAGCACTAAACTTTTCATTATGTATTATCAAGCTCTAGCATGAGAACACCTATCTGCTGGTGGATAATAATTTTTATTTTTAATGCATTTTCATTCGTTGTCAACACTAACAGTATCTGACGTTTTTGACTCCCAATGAGACAAAGAACTATTTGCGATTTCACTGTAAGCTCAAGGATGTTATTCCGAGCTGCTGGTGGAGAAAAATTCGGTAACTGTTGTCTCTTTGTGTGTCGTCAACAACGATATGTTTGGGGTTCGATTCTCAGTCAGCACTGAACACTTCGTCATATTATGTCTAGTTCAAACATGTTCACTTGTCGCTGCTGGTGTAACAGACCCATACTTAACATTCCTTTTCTCTAGAATATAACAGCGATACGTGCCGGGTTGGAGTCCTGGGAAGAAAAAAATAATGTTTCGTCTCGTCATTTCATTTAATACATCTAGCTAACTGCCGAGAAAATTCGATATGTCAAATTTGATTGTGCTTGGATAACAATCCGATTAGATTCTGGGTTCGAATCCCTGTCCAACACAAAGCTTTACCTCACTGCATTTCAAGTAAGTTACTTGTGAAAAAGCAGTATTTAACATCTCTCGTAGTTCGTTAACAGGTACAATAGATGCTGTGTAGGAATTCGCGTCCGTTAAAAATGTTTACGTTATGTAATTTAAATTTGATATTTGCTAACTGATACTGTCCAAAAATGAGGTATATCACACTCTTTATGCTTAGTCAGGAATGACTGATAATTTCCGTCAGGCACGACATCTTAGCCTGCATGATTGGTTCAAATGGCTCTGAGCACTATGGGACTCTACATCTGAGGTCATCAGTTCCCTAGATCCTAGAACTACTTAAACCTAACTAACCTAAGGACACCGCTGACATCCACGCCCGAGGCAGGATTCGAACCTGCGACCGTAGCAGTCACGCGGTTCCGGACTGAAGTGCCTAGAACCGGACGGCCACCAAGGCCTAGCTTGCATGACCTGGGTTTGAATCCATATGCAGAACGAGTCAGTTCGTCGTGTCATTTGAAGTTCATACATATTCTCAACTAGCTGCTCGTGAATAACGCAAATTTTTAATGACATTTTGTGTTAAGTAACAAGTATGGTATGTTACTTTGAAAAGGAAATCATGGTTGCGGCAAACTTACTACGTGCATTACCTATCTGACGTGATAATGAGAGTGCTAACATTTCAGGTATGTCATTTATTGCATTAAATGTGAGCTTAAAAGCCTTAAGGATAGTCTTATCTGTGATGAGGTGTTCCCTGATATTTGTAGTATCGTGGTATTACTTTACATCTTGAGTTACTGTGATACAGAGCAGTGTTCTCTAGTGGTGATTTGTTGGAACCATTTTCAATCGTCAAACGATTGTAGCAAGGAGCCATTAGAGGACCTGATAGTCAGCTGCGTCATGTAGGTCGCATGGAAATCAGGTGAAATGCAATTCAGGTTGTTCGGATTCTTCTGAGCACGACTGTACGTAAAATCAGAAGTTAAATATCAATTTTTTTCACCAATAGCGAAATGCTGGAACCTTAACTGACGATAGAATTGTTTTGGTTGACTGGGATTCGAACCCAGCATCTAGCACCGTCGTTTTCTAGCAAGGAACAGACGATAAATAGCTGTTGTTGGTTCACCAGTAGCAAGATGGGCGCATGTTTAGCTAGACATCAGGCGAGGAAAAGTTCTGTGCTGAATGGAATTCGAACCCCGCACACGTGGTCATGAAGACACTTTACCCATCAAATTCTTTTCCAATAATAGCTGGGAGTGGCATGTTTGTACTTTCAATGATGTGATGAAAAATACTCTGCTGGCTAGAAGTTAAATCTACAACATGTCGTCGTTGGTGATCACAACGAACACAACGTCAAACCCAAATCCGTTTTCATCAGCAGGATGGAGAGCAATGTTTGAACTTGAAAAGATGTAAGGAAACGTTTGATCTTGTAATGATGTGATAAAAAGCTCATCATGTGGCAGTGATTTGAAACAGCTGACAACGCACGAAGAGGCGTTGAAAATGCAACTATTTTTCACCAGTAGTTCGGAGTGCACATGCTAGGGCTTGAAATGAAACAATGAATAGTTTTTGCTGATCAGGATTCGAAACCAGATAGGTGCCTTTCGAAGACGCCTAGAAGAGTTTGCAATCTTCGGGAACACAGTGAAATCGAATTCTAATCCCAGTCCAGCACCACAATTTTCAACGTCTCAGTTTCAAATAAATTAAGAGCGTTGTGAACTTACATGGCCATTGGTTCGTTAAATGAAATACGTTTTCTAGTTTACGAGGCTTGCTGGTGACAGAGTCTCTGCCTTACGGGGTTTCTCCATCTGTCACAGTCCATCTGACGGCAGCGAAGGGATGTTACCTTTACTGCGGATATTGAACCACGGAGCTTACTGGCGTTCTGCACTTGGCGCTACTAGGGTTGAGGGAGAGCTACTTGTGTGTGTTAAAAATCTACGCCTGACGTAACATGTGAACCTACACGTTTTACACATCAATACAAGATTAATCCACCAGACCACAAAACCCCTGCCAAGCACATAATTATGATTTGCAGAGTATTTATTTAGATGTAGATGCAGATGTCAAGGGACGCGTAACAGGAAGGAGGGCGGGATCTGGGAATGGATAGATTGCAGAAGTGCAAAATATAAGCTTGAAATGCTTGCGAAGTATTGTTTACTTAGATGTGTGCCACAGTTCGTTTTATCCTAGGACCGAGGGATAAGGAAGGACTGTTCTCGGAACGAACAATGGGTTATAGGGAAAGGGAGGTCAAAGAATACGGTTTCATAGGTGGTGCGGGGAATGATAGAGAGTAAAGACAGCAGCAAATAAAAGAGAAAATGTAGCGTCATTGGAAACCGCTAGATTTGTTTACAAAGTTTTGGGGAGTGTAATAGAAGGCCACTCGAGGCGATAGTGTCAGAGAGAGAAAGAGTGTGAGGGAGAATAGAAGAGATATGAACAACGAGTAAACATAAATGTTCAAATGTGTGTGAAATCTTATGGGACTTAACTGCTAAGGCCATCAGTCCCTAATCTTACACACTACTTAACCTAAATTATCCTAAGGACTAACGTACACACCCATGCCCGAGGGAGGTCATGAATTTCCGCCGGGACCAGCCTCACAGTCCATGACTGCAGCGCCTAAGACCGCTCGGCTAATCCCGTGCGGCGAGTAAACATAATAGGAAATCGTTGGCGTATTGCGTGGAGGATGGAGGGTGTATTCGTGGATGGAGGGGAAGAGAGAGACGTATTTGAAATAACAAAAACTATCGTGACAGAGTCCATCTACGCTGATAAGTTTGTAAGTATGTAGACAGGGTATAAATGAAATCAAAATAGAATGCTTAACAAACTGTATATTCAAAAGAAACCCACTTGAATTAAAAGGGCAACTTGAAGGGAAGCTAACCCATATTGTATCTTTTCTGTTGCCACGCGATCTTGCACTAGCTCCCAATGAGGAAAAATGACAAAAAAGAAGACATAACAAAACATTTTAAGAACTCTAATATTTTATCCAGAATCTTTCATTATTTTGTACTTCAATCACGCGTCTTGGCATAGAATGTATAAGCAGTCGGACGTAACGGCCTGAAGAAGCAACTTCCTCCCGGGTTTCCAGGACGCAGTCTCAAAGAGCGTCCGCAGTAGTTGGTTGGTTTCGTGGCCAGTTCTCTGTTAATGTTCTGGAGACGTCAGCCCATGGAGTTCATATCAGCCGCCCGTGGAGGACAGTCCATGACGTTGACGTACGTCGTGGAGAGCCGCTGCTGAACAAATGCAGACTTGTGAATGGGAGAATCGTCCTCTTCCAACGTGACGTCCCCTTCTGCGTACAGCATTCGCACTGACGGAAGCATCACATTTTCCAATATGTGGGCATACTGCGCGCTGTCCAGAGTTCCTTCTATCCTGTGAAGAATCTCCGCCCCTCTCGCAGAATTCCAACCCCAGCAGGCAACAGATAGGTGGCCAATTCTTCGCGTTCAGAAAGGCATTTTCTCTGCTCCTTGACATTAGGTCCCTGTCTTCCTGCTGTGAGATCACTCTCTTCCTGCCGAAGCCAGGAGCCCTGTTAGTGATGCTTCTTTCAAGGCAGATCCTCCACCATCTCGTTGAAGTGGTATTTGGTAGCCATAATACGGTCTGCCAATTTCACTGATGGAACATCCTCCTTCCTCAATGAGAGAGACGACTGTACCTCGGCCGGCCGGACTGACCGAGCGGTTCTAGGCGCTTCAGTCTGGAACCGCGCGACCGCTACGGTCGCAGGTTCGAATCCTGCCTCGGGCATGGATGTGTGTGATGTCCTTAGGTTAGTTAGGTTTAAGTAGTTCTAAGTTTTATCGGCCTGATGACCTCAGGTGTTATGTCCCATAGTGCTCAGAGCCATTTGAACCACTTTTTGACTCTACCTCGAAAAGACCTCTCCCAGTGAGCCATTACAGCAGACAGCCTGATGTGTATTTCTGCTTGCCGCTCTTATACTGATGCCAGGAGAGGAGGTAAACTTATTTACGCCAAACGGAGTGGCAGAGGCAAAGGCATTCGGCGCAGCCGTGCTGGTTCGTCCCGGGCTGTCGGCCCACCAACGCCACCGCCAGATCGCTCACTTCCGTCTTGCCTCGGCCAGCCTGGCTGGCCCGTAGCTCGCGAGCCGCGGCTAGTACAGACCCGGGCCGCATGGCCACGATCATCCCTTGAAGGATCAAAAGTTACACCTAATCTACCCAAGTCTGTAGTACAAACAAACGCAGCTACAGCTATTATGGTATAACATGTGCAGGCACACCTACAGTTGACGATTTATTCAAATATTTGACAAACAATACTTTCAAAAATACATTCATTTTAAACATAGCTACCACAAAATATTTCACCTAGCTAGGAATAGTATGATGCAGGAAACTATACTTTCTTGTAAGCGCTGTCCATTAGATGTAGCCTTAAGAAAACCTGTATTCAACCACGACAACTAAGTGGAATGTAAAAGTAAACAGGTTTAGCGGCAGCTACTAAAAATAATAGTATATATTTAGTATGTAATACATGTTTTGTGCACTTATAATATTTACTCAGTGTCCCTGAAACAATACGTGCTGCACGACGGAAATTACTTTCTGCCGAGGCACTTCATTTACGTCTCAATGATACACGACTGCTAGAGAACATTGCTCTTTACTGCAGTCAATCCACTTGTAAATTAACATCATAATACCGCAGATATTAAGCAACACGTTACTAGGGATGAGTAAGGCCCCTAAGGTTTGCAACTAAACATGCTACTCCTAGCTGCTACTGAATATGAAGCTGATTATTAACGTGTCTTCATAACCATGGGTGCGGCTTCGACTATCAGTCAGCATAGACGTTTTCGTCATCTTACTTCTAGTTAAACGTGTGCACATCTCGCTGATGGTGAACTAACATTGGACATTTATCGTCTGTTCCTGGTTAAACAACGACGGCGGTAGGCGCCGGGTTCGAATCCCGATCAGGCAATACAACTTCAGTCGTCATTTAAGTTTCCAACCCCACTACTGGAGACAAACTGTGATATCTACATTCTGATTTTACGTACTTATTCAACAATCCGATTAGGTGCTGGGTTCGCATCCTTGTCCCCAGCATTACATGATGGCATTTCAATTTTAAACATGTGAATCCTTTATTCCTTGACAATGCAACACTATATAACATCCTTCGAGGTTAATTACCAAGAAGGTAATTGTCATGTTAGGGTTCCTGCTTTCGTACAAACATTATCGTCATTTACGTTCAACTTGAGAATTGATATCTGATACTAGTGCAAACGTCAATATCTTACGTCTCTTTCTGCCTAGTGATCGAGTCTCGCTAAGGCACAAAGCTTTGCTTGGTTAACAATGGCTTTACATTCTGGGTTTGCATCCGGATCCAGAACAAAGACGTTGGTCATGTCATTTAAAGTACAACTTCGTGTACAAGTAACTGTTGATGAGTAATGTGAACAATGATATTACTTGTGATTCGCTGTTAATGTTGGGATTTCTGTAGAGTCGTTGCCGCCGTTAATCACGTTTTCTTTTAACTGCTTAGTATTACATAAAGTTGATATGAAACTACTCCCCATTGAACGTTGAACGACGATCAGCATGTGTTGGGTAAACCTTTTAGACAGCAAATAACTTGTTTCCAATTGCCATACAGCTTTATAAATCCATATACTGTCTCAAATATTTAATTGTGCCTAAGGATTACTGAACGATTTACGTGACGAAACTAGTTGTCCCATAACATTTGAAATGTCACTTATTGTAATTAAGTTTAGTTTACAGAAGTTAAGGACTGTCTGATCTCTTCTGTACTATCGTGGTGTTACTTTACTTCTGGACGGACTGTCATAAAGACCAGTGCTCTCTAGCAGTCTCTAGCGGTACCCATTGTGTATCTTACAACGACTGTACTGTGGAGGGTTGCGACTATGTGCAACACACATATGCTATTTTGGTTGCATGCATTCAGGTGCTGCCTCCACGTTGGAATTCAGGGTGACCCACTTTTTTGCTGTCAAGTGTACCTTTTTTCAATGTCGGGCGGTACTGTACCCTTTCATTCTTACAAAATTTGGAAAACAAGCACTATGTTTTCTTCGTGGACTCTTTACCTGCACTTACACACTCCTTTCCTAAAATGCAAATCTGCTTTTGTCAGATGGACATGAACGTAACTGTTCACCCATTATTCTGCCATTTGCAATTTTTAAACAGCCTCATCACTCACCCTGTTCTGAATTGATGCACAAGCAGTTTGACTAAGCTACACATTTTCTGTGTACCTGGTAGCGGTAAGTAACAGCCACAAGGCGTACCTTCCCTTTTGTCGTAACTATTTTCATTACCGGCCATAAATAGAATTCAAATAGCTTAGCCCTATGGACGTATATGGGAACAAAGGCTGTGTGAAAGGGCACGGCCACAGTGTCGGTGGAAACACTTCCGCTGTGGCTGAAAAACTCTTCCGCAGATGGTGGACAACGTGCAAATCAGCAGGTGGCTCTGGTTGGAAAACCAACGATACAAAATGCTTGGCCGCAAGTCCCACACTACCTGTGACACATACAAAAGGATCGGAAAGGTAAGCTACAGTTCACTATCCTTCGTGTATACGTGACGTCATTTTGACTTTCGTGATCGTTCTATTTGCAGCACGTGAGGCGGCCGTGGCGTTCAAAACAATAACATTCGCCTCAAGTTGAGAGGACGTTACGCTTTTTCTTTGCTGCTGGGTTAATTAACTTGGTGGTTACTTTGTTAATAAGATTTGCATTCATATCGACTAGAATCTGAATAAGAGAGAGATTAAAGGCGTGCATGCATCAACTCCGAAACTTATTGAAGAAATTTTACGAACTATTTTCCATAAAAATCTTCATCAGCCCTGAAAGTGAGACGACTTGCTAATTTACAAGCAAAAAACAATATAAAGGTTGATAGCGTTTAACTCAGTATCGTATATATTCAATGGTGTTCATTAAGTTACTTTTTTAAATTATGAAACCAGTTTCAGGATTGAACCGTAATTACACTCACTTTCAGACGAAACAGAACACCGTGAACGACTCGAGTTAGGACGCTGATATTCACAGGACAAGTACAATAGTACGCTTTGCAGAAATGAGTATAATTTGATCCATGTCGCCGGCTGCTTCAAGGTCGACATCGATATCGCGGCACAACACCACCTACCAGTAAAATTTCCCTGCGTCTCTCGTTGTCGCTGTAAACCGAAGGTAATGGATCAGTGTGACTTGAGCAGAGCTGCCGGGCGTCTCGCAGATTTATCCTCGAACTGTAACGTCAGACCAGTGAGTTTGAAAGACGTCGAATTATTTGCATGAAAGATTGTGACGCATCCATCCAAGAAATTGCTGCTCGTGTGGGACGAAGTGTTTCGGCAGTGCAGCTGGTGTGTGCAGAATGGTTCACAGAAGACCGTGGAACACTACCAAATGAGTGAGGTCACACCAGAATAGACCACACATCCGAGAAGATTGACGCCTCATCCAAACGGCATTGCAGGACAGATCTGCTCTAGCGCAACCGTGGAACAGTATAACACATCGTAAACTATCAGGGATGACAGTCCGTCCCCAAATATTAAGACATCTGTTACATGCTCGTCGTCCACTTCTCTGCCTATCTTTGACGAATATAGAGAAACATGAAAGACGGCAATGGCATCAGGTAGTGTATTCGGTCGAATCTATGACAGCACATTTTGAAGAGCTCAAAAACCCTTTGATGTTGGTAAGGTTTTTGTAATGAAATGACGAGAAACCTAAAATTGATAGTGAAAGGTGCACTTGAGTTGAAGACATTATTGTTTGAAAAACAAGTGTTGTAAAACACTTAGGCAATATGTAAGTCACCTTTTGATCCTCTTGTAAATGTGTCAGTCTTGTTATGCTTTTTATTGTGAGTGACACTTTTTTGCAGCAGATGACCAATGCGTCTTGAATATTAATTTGCATTTGCATGTTTGATGCTAAATTTGTAAATTATTGATAATAACAGCTCAGCCCTGAGAGCAGACAGAGAGACTGTGTGTTCACTCTTATATGAGGATAAATCGATAGTTACACAGCATACATTTTTGTGATTACAGAACGCCTTGTATTGCTGCATTGTATTTTATGTTCATAGACGCGTTTCGCCTTTTTTCAGTTTAAGACACATCATTAGAATTTTTATTTAAATAAGTGACTAACTATGGTTCTTCCTCTTTCTAGTCGGCATCGATGTTTCCTCTCATCTGGTCAAATGGAGCTCGCACTATTGTTCCATGTGTGTGTGTGTGTGTGTGTGTGTGTGTGTGTGTGAGAGAGAGAGAGAGAGAGAGAGAGAGAGAGAGAGAGAGAGAATATACGTGCATGAATTTTATTCCATTTGATTGAGTTTTGGTTAAATGTTCGCGGAGACGATCATGAACCAGTTAGTAAGTGGAAATCGGGTTGGGAGGCATTATTGTCGTGGTAATAGTGCTCTGTTCTAGCATTCCTCTATTATTTTATTTATTAGCGCAAACAATGAGTTTTTGGTATGTGTGCTTGACCATTCTACAGAGTTTTCTTTTCTGCTTCGGTTCTCTGTATGTGGTAATTTTCTTGCAAAGTTATGAGACGTATTTTATTGTTGATTGTAATTATTTTCAGGTCTCCTTCTCTAGTTGTTGATTTGTGATTGTGTTGTCTTAGTCGTTCTGCAAATGTTGAGTACCTCCAGGCTCTCATGTGCTCCTTGTATGTCACATCAACTGTTCTGCCTGATTGTCCTATGTATTTGCCACTGTAATTGAAATATACCTGCTTTCTGGTATATATCCGTGTATTTTGGCAGTTTTGGGGTCTACTTCGTGATACATTTGTCTGTTGTGTATGATATGTTTATTCCCTATCCTTTGTAAACGTTGGTAATTTTTTGTGTGTGTTTGTGTTTGTATGTCATTATGTGCCATCTTCTGTTTTCTCTTATGTTTTCCTAATAATTTTGTGTAGTTGTTATGGTAATGAGTGACTGTGATTGTGTATGGTCCTGTTGTGACACTGTTAGTGGTTTTGCCTTTTTTGATTATACACTCCTGGAAATGGAAAAAAGAACACATTGATACCGGTGTGTCAGAACTACAATACTTGCTCCGGACACTGCGAGAGGGCTGTACAAGCAATGATGACACGCACGGCACAGCGGACACACCAGGAACCGCGGTGTTGGCTGCCGAATGGCGCTAGCTGCGCAGCATTTGTGCAGCGCCGCCGTCAGTGTCAGCCAGTTTGCCGTGGCATACGGAGCTCCATCGCAGTCTTTAACACTGGTAGCATGCCGCGACAGCGTGGACGTGAACCGCATGTGCAGTTGATGGACTTTGAGCGAGGGCGTATAGTGGGCATGAGGGAGGCCGGGTGGACGTACCGCCGAATTGCTCAACACGTGGGGCGTGAGGTCTCCACAGTACATCGATGTTGTCGCCAGTGGTCTGCGGAAGGTGCACGTGCCCGTCGACCTGGGACCGGACCGCAGCGACGCACGGATGCACGCCAAGACCGAAGGATCCTACGCAGTGCCGTAGGGGACCGCACCGCCACTTCCCAGCAAATTAGGGACACTGTTTCTCCTGGGGTATCGGCGAGGACCATTCGCAACCGTCTCCATGAAGCTGGGCTACGGTCCCGCACACCGTTAGGCCGTCTTCCGTTCACGCCCCAACATCGTGCAGCCCGCCTCCAGTGGTGTCGCGACAGGCGTGAATGGAGGGACGTCTTCAGCGATGAGAGTCGCTTCTGCCTTGGTGCCAATGATGGTCGTATGCGTGTTTGGCGCAGTGCAGGTGAGCGCCACAATCAGGACTGCATACGACCGAGGCACACAGGGCCAACACCCGGCATCATGGTGTGGGGAGCGATCTCCTACACTGGCCGTACACCTCTGGTGATCGTCGAGGGGACACTGAATAGTGCACGGTACATCCAAACAGTCATCGAACCCATCGTTCTACCATTCCTAGACCGGCAAGGGAACTTGCTGTTCCAACAGGACAATGCACGTCCGCATGTATCCCGTGCCACCCAACGTGCTCTAGAAGGTGTAAGTCAACTACCCTGGCCAGCAAGATCTCCGGATCTGTCCCCCATTGAGCATGTTTAGGACAGGATGAAGCGTCGTCTCACGCGGTCTGCACGTCCAGCACGAACGCTGGTCCAACTGAGGCGCCAGGTGGAAATGGCATGGCAAGCCGTTCCAAAGGACTACATCCAGCATCTCTACGATTGTCTCCATGGGCGAATAGCACCCTGCATTGCTGCGAAAAGTGGATATACACTGTACTAGTGCCGACATTGTGCATGCTCTGTTGCCTGTGTCTATGTGCCTGTGGTTCTGTCAGTGTGATCATGTGATATATCTGACCCCATGAATGTGTCAATAAAGTTTCCCCTTCCTGGGACAATGAATTCACGGTGTTCTTATTTCAATTTCCAGGAGTGTACATTTCGTTCAAGTGATATTCCTGAAGTTCACCGCAGCCTCTGACAGAGTGACAATGTTATCGCAAGCCTTAAAGGTTTTTTTTCTTCTCCCCATCTTTAATTCACATTCCAAATTATCTTTGGTTTGCTTCATTTCTTCCTCCATAAGTAGGCTAAATAACATGGGCAGGGGTCGATTACAAACATGTGTCACACTTCTTTCAGCCGATGCCTGTATTTCGTGTGCTTTCACTTTTACAAGTAAGGTCTGATTTCTGTCCAAGCTGTATACAACGTTTCGCTCCCTGTATTTTATGTAACCTCACAACAACATTTTGTAGTCAATACTGCCAAAAGATTATTCCATTATTACACTAAAAACTTTAAATTTAGGGTACTCAACTTCTCAATGAAATGTTTGCTCTTTTTTTCTTCATGTTATAATTTTTACACCCTTTAATCATTTTCCATTGACGAACATGGCGACTGTATAGAGATGAAAACATGACCAAACGCCTTCTAGTATTTTCTGGAAGCTGAACACAGAATATGTACATTACTACTCTTTACCACTAGACGTTCGACCATGCAACTAGTAAAACAGTTTCAAAAATTAAGAAACGTTATTTATTTCTTGACCTAGTAAAGACTCAATGAAAGTCATTACTTTACTTTTTGGAATTACGAATTCCTTTACACCAATGAAATGTATTCGTATGACGACGACTTCTCGCACAGGAGAAGCGTCTTCGTCCTCCACCATCTCCCTCACATCGGCTAACCAATCTTCCTCTGGCATCAGTTCGTCAATCCACCATAGATCTGTATCTGAATAATCCATCTCGTCCGGGAAAACCTCGAAGAGGTCCAGCTCTTCTGCCAGGTCAGCCTCGATGTCCAGTACATACTCCTCGAAATCCAACTCCAGCAAGTCCATTTCCGATCGCCAACTAAAAAAACGAAGACAAAATTCATTTGTTTTTGGAGATCTTGAGTGGATAGCTATCCTAAAATATATTACCCTTAAACAGTGTCATTATTCTGTGAAGAGATTTTTCAAACTTATAAAAATTTGTGACTGTGTCATGGCACGTCTTTTATGGAGTACAAACCAACTTATCAAAAGCATTATCAGCACCAAGTTAACTTATTTCTAAAATACATTATCTGATGACCTCACACTAAGCGTTTGCAGACTACAAGTAAATGGTGCCACACACAGGAATAGTACAACATACCGCATGTGTGAATTTGTCATGTAATACTTACTTTGCCACAAGCGACATTGAACATATCTTAAAACGGTGCTCAACACAATTTAAGGAAGTACGTCTGTCTCTCATGCTGAAGTTTACTACAACTAAAGTGATTAGCTGCATGTGTATAGTGACACAACCGGCATATCTCGTGGACTGCATGTTGCTACCCTATACGACCGTGCTCCCCACATTGATCATTACATGACGTATGCTAAAGGGACTGAAATCGGTCGTGTTTTAATTTGCTATCACCACCAAGAAGACCGACATTGCCGCGTGTCACACTGCAGTGTCAGAGTCAATAACGGACTGCTTCTACGTCAGTCACGTCACCAGTGAGACAACCAGCCCCTCCCACCCTCTACCGCTGCACTGTGTCCACCCTGAGCACTGTGGGTTGCGATCTTATCTGTATCATCCCTCTTTGCAAGCACTGACGAGCTATCGTAAACCATTATACGTAACATATATAACTAAAAACCTTATCTGCTCTTATTCAAAAAGGCTTGGTACTTACATTTCAGTACAGAGTATGAGCTGCCATACAAACCTGAAATAGAAAAGAGAAGAACATGCATTTTAATTACGATTTACAAAGGGTAAGTATTTAGGTTTACTAACATTAAGCATTACTAAGAGCACAAAGGAGCGAAAGGTTTTTCGAAACATGTATTTCGGAGTGAAGCTTTGTAAGAACTTCGAGACGGGAGAGCAATTTTGCCTGTATGCCTCGTCAGTCACACGACAGCTCGCCTGCGATCAAAAAGCGCAACTGACGCAGCGATTCCGGGCTACAGCGTTTAGAGTGACGAGTGTGCGAAGATGTGAGAGCTGGCGGAGACTTACCAGCACAGAATCGCGAATGCGACGCTGTCGAGCGCAGTGATAAGCACGAGAACAAGCATGTTGTCTGAATGCTTAGCACCAAATTAGTGTTTCCGCGGTTACCCCGGCTGTAGCTCCATTGTCGATACAGGAGACAAGGGAGTCTCGCCACTCACGAGTGTCGCGCGAAAAAACTGCTCAACGAATTACTGTTTTTATTCGCATATTTATTTGGTAGCTGTGTGATAAGAAAATATATTTAATAATTGTTGCATTGACCGACATAGGTTACATGCAATTTTGTAGTAGTCTAAAGATTATTCTTCATGAAACTTCCTGGCAGATTAAAATTGTGTGCCCGACCGAGACTCGAACTCGGGACCTTTGCCTTTCGCGCGCAAGTGCTCTAGAGTGGTAGAGCACTAGCCCGCGAAAGGCAATGGTCCCGAGTTCGAATCTTGGTTGGGCACACAGTTTTAATCTGCCAGAAAGTTTCATACCAGTGCACACTCCGCTGCAGCGTGAAAATCTCATTTTGGATTATCCTTCATGTATCACTAAGCGCGATATAAAGTTAAGGTGAAAACGCCAACACTTGATATATAAACGTTGGTTTTGATAGAAACTACGCAGATGTTCCGAGGTTCCTTTTTCGGTTGTCTTTTGACATCCACCCAGCACGTTCCAAAGATGTAGGTAGGATGTCGTGCTCCGCTGTGCCTGCCTACCACAGGGCATTATCGTAATAGACGTGGGTAGACAAATTCCTGCAGTGACTAAAAATGTATCAAGCATTTTCCGCTTATGAAGTGGTCGACACCGGAAAGATCGTCTGTGACACACAATACGAAAATGTCATACTTTTTAAGTTGTACAGCTGTGGCGTGGAACATCTGGTTCCAACTGATGGAAATGTTTTAGATGTTTGAAGTTTGAATCATCTAGCTTGAGAGATACATGGTTTCTAGATGCAGGAAGCTGTACTATTTTATGGAGTCGTAACTTTGGAATTGCAGCGACTATCAAATCTCTTTCCATTCCAATAATGTCTGCTATTTCAAGGCAGAAATATGCAACTCCCACGCTAACTGCGACAGCTACAAAAGGGTCGAAATTCCACAGTCGAATCCAACTTCTGCTTGTATGGAAATGGTGGCCGCATATCCCCTCACTGCAGCACGGGTGAGGGGGTGGGGGGGACAGCATCACAGTGACCACATTCACACAAGACAATCAGCGAATCAGCGCCCACTCAAGACCTTGTAGTGTGGGGTGCTGTTGAGTGCAGCCACAAACCGCAGCTGCTGTTTGTCCAGGGCACTGCGGCCAGTGTCATCTGCGTGAGTGACATCTTGCTTTTTACTGTGAGTGATAGATGTTCACAGACGCGTTTCGTCTTTTCTCATTTTAAGGCACATCATTGGAATCTAGCATGATACACTTATGGTATTTTTGTTTTTTGATAGTGATCTCGCTTTTCAGGTGGATATGTGACTAACTATAATTCTTAGTATTTTCAGTTGGCATAGGTGTTTCCTCTCATCTGGTCAATTGGAGGTCGCACTACCGTTCATTTGACAAAACATGAGCATATTTTGATGTTGCGAACATTTTACTTCCCACTTTTCATTTTGTTTGCGCATGTTCTTGTGATGTACTATCACTCTCAGTATTCTGTCAGTTGTATAGACAGTTATGTAAACGTACAGATGTATCCATAGCTGCTTTGAGTTCACTGTGTACCTCATTCTGTTTGGTTTATTTACGTACACGTATATGTCGCCAACCGAACGATGTTTATGCTGAAGCTAACGGCCATTCGTTTCTATTACGTTTATAACTGTCGGCTGTTTGTGTGCGTGTGTGTGTGTGTGTGTGTGTGTGCGTGTGTGTGTGTGTGTGTGTGTGTGTGTGTGTGTGAGCAGGAGAGAGAGAGAGAGAGAGAGAGAGAGAGAGAGAGAGGACACATGCAAGGATTTCTTTTCCATTTAATTTGAGTTTTGGTTTAAATGTTTTACGGAGACGTTCATGGACCAGTGAGTGAGTGGAAAGGGGGTTGGGAGGCGTTATTGATATGATAATAGTCCTCTGTTGTAGCATTCTCTGTTATTTTATTTATTAGCGTAAAGAATGAGTCGTTTGGTGTGTGTGCTTGATCATTCAGCAGGATTTTCTTTCCTGCTTTGGTTCTCTGTATGTGGTAATTTTCTTGCAGTGTTATGCTATGTATTTTATTTTTGATTCTAATTATTTTCATGTCTTCTGTAGTGGTTGGTTTGTAATTGTGTTCTCTTAATTGTTCTGTAAATGTGGAGTGATTTGTTCATACTTTCAAGCTCTCATGTGTTCTTTGTATGTCACATCAAATGTTCTGCCTGATTGTCTTATGTATCTCCCATTACAAGTGTTACACTGTAACTAAAATATACCTACTTTCTGGCATATATCTGTGTTTTTTGTCAGTTTTGGTACTGTATTGTTTTATAGTATTGCTTGTTTTCTTTGCTACGTTTATTCCCTGTCTTTTGAAAATGTTCGTGATTTTTTATGCTTGTTTTCGTTTGTGTGTTATTATGAGCCATCGTGTTTTTCCGCTTATATTTTCCTAATAATTTAGTGTAGTTGTTATGGTACTGAGTGGTTGTGAGTGTGTATAGTTCTGTTGTGTTGTTGTCAATGGGTTTTACCCTTTCTAATTATGTGTTACTTTTGGTTTTGTTGTTTAGCTTTGTGACTATATCACTGTTTCAGGCGATCTGCATTATTATCTTCAGTTATTTTTAGAAGTTTTATTTGTTGAGTGAAACTGTATTGAGACTTTGGAGAATGTGTTGAATTATTGTCTGTTTTTTTCGAGTGTGGGCGGTCCTAATATGGGGGTGGGGGGGGGGGGGGGTGGGGGGTGGTAACAATGTCAGCTGCTGTATGTGTAGAGTGAATTTCAAACATATGCTTACTGTTTTGCTTTTTGATTGTTATATCCAGAAAGTTGATTTGGGTGTTCTCTTCTAGTTCCACTCTGAATTTTATGTGTTTATGTACCTTGTTGATGCCAGCATGTAATTCTTAAATTTTTGTTTCTGGTTCATCTATTCAGCAGAAGATGTATTCCATATACCTGAACCAGTATAATATGTTGTATTCTTTTGCTGCTGTTTTTGTAATCGCTGTGTCAGTTATAACTGGTTCCTTATCTCGAGACATAGACAACCGGTCTCAGGCTACACGCTGGAGATCCTTGTATCCGCATTCCCTACTCCCCAGGATCGACCGTAAATTACTCAAGGTCACCTAGGTGATGTACCCAGGGAACTGTGCAAGTGATATTTAAGATTGACGTAAATTTAAAGTCACCACATGTCACAAAAATGGTGGCAGACTACTCTACCTCTCCTCTCCCTGCCCATTTCCAGCATGAGGATGAAGCACCCTCTTCAGTCGCTAGTCTTGTTTAACTGGGACACTTAAGTGTGAGGCGTTGTTATGGAGCTGGACTGCATAGGAAGAGCACGTGGCCATCTCTCAATAACAAATTATGTCACCTGAGTTCTATTTGTTGACAACAGTGTTACGTGACATCAGCTGTGACCATATCGAGACAGATCTGTGAGTACTCTCATTATACCATATTTTACGTATTTTCACCTATTTCCCACAACTTTCCTGTTTTATAACCGGATGAATTCTGGAGCTGGGAAGCGTAGGGAGACAAGTTGTAGCCTGTGCTTTTTTTTTATAACGTTACGTCACATATTGGGTTCTATTTGTTAACAACAGTTTTGTATTAGCTGGAACCAGCAGAGACTGCACTCACTCAGATCTGTAAGTACTCTTATTACTCCATATAATCCCACATTTTCCCAAGTTTTCCGGACTTTCTTTTGTCCAATTACGCAAGAGACACTGCTCTCTCTCCTACATCGCTACAACGTCATGATGCTCTCAGGCTCTCATGCAGTCACAATGCAGTATGGGCTTTATTTAGGCATTACTGATACTGAAGCACTCTTTCCCAAATCCAGCTGTTATTGTTGTGACACTCTGCAGCTGAACAGCATAGGGTAGTATCCCTTGTCTGTTTGTTAATAACAAATTATGTTAGTTGAGATCTATTTCTTTTATAACAGGTTAATATTTCGTCCTTACAACCACTAGCAGAATCGTCACTGACACAGATACGAAAGTAATCTCAGTCACCCATATTTTATGAATTTTACAGTGTTTTAAGCAGTTTAACATATTGTACCCAATGATGGGAGTTATGTGTTAACATGGTGTCAACGTCGCCTCGCATCGAGACAAAACGTCACGTCGCATTATTTGTGTAGACAACTTGAATTTCTCAGTCGATAACAATGCAACATGTTACCGATCTATTTGTCATTGCTGAAACACCACTCCACTACTAGTGTTGGACGTCATAGTGTTATGAATGAAATCATTCGTACAAATAGTCACGTCGTACCGATTTCTAGCCAAAGATGCATTATATAAAACAAATACCACACAGCAGTAGGTAAAGCACCACTACATTATAAGATTACCGGACGTCACAGTAATATTTTGATGCTAAGAACCAAAGTTTCTGTATGTATGCAGCACAGCGCTACAAAATACACCAATAGAGACCTAAGAAACAAAAATGAATTTGCCCACAGGGGAAACCGTCCCTCAGACTCAGTTGTGTTGGTGTGTAGCCCAGGACGCCAATGCTTGCCGACTCACTGCACACTAACTGCCAAAATAGTTTCGGTGTAGTCCCCTCCGGTCTGCCGCCAGATATTGATGCTACATCTGTTCTGGCCGAGAGATCTCCTCCCCACGTTAATAACAGCAAGCAGATCCCGACGCGTCGATGAAAATATGTAAGTCTGGCACACACCTAGATAAGGGAGAACTCGCCCCAGCATTCGCATATCGAACGAGTCAAGTGAGATGCTGGTAGGGAAGCCACCCACCGTGCGATCGTGACCACGAGGACACGAATAAGTGAGCTCCGCTTGTTTTCCTGACGTTACACCAGACCATTTCACCAGACGAGCTAGAGTGATTTGCACAATTTATGTGTAATCTGCTCCACCCTGGCGGCTGGCAAAAATGGTGCTCAATGCTTCATTGAGCGGATATCCCGCCAGAGAAAAGCCTGTCGTAACTCGCCGGTGTCTTTGATGACAATCGTTGCTAATAGTTGAAGCGCCAAGAACTGTCCTCCCCACCGCTTCATCCTTTCTCTGTAGACCACCTAGGCTAACCAGTCGCTACTCGCAGACGCTTACACGCTCACCAGAGGAAATCGACCTAAGTTTTTGTAAGTTTGTAGCACTTTAAGGTTTGTAGCAGTAAGGTTGTACCAATATTCGCTTCGCTGCAGTGAGTCCCTTGTCGTTGTAACACACTCCTTATTAAGCCTAAGTAAGACTTCTCCAGGGCACCAGTAACGTACTGCTGGACTTGTTGCTGGTTGCATTAATCTAGAGTCTAGTATTATGTGGATTGAAATTGGCCAAAGCTATCTTTCGTGAAAATAAGTACTGAGAACAGATATAGACCGTCAACATAACGTAAGGGAAAATAGAACTTGTACAGTTACATGCTTTCCTCTCTGTAGCTCTACATTTTGTTAGGGGCACTAGGTGTATTACAGTGCACGCGTCTAGAGAAGAGAGATACCGAATTGGCATGATCCATTTATAGGCAATAAGCAGCCCAGAACCTGGATAAGCATTTAATAAAACATAATGGATTAGTGTCCCATTTGGAAGTGGAAGTGTTGGTGAGATAATTACTGCCCACACCCATTAAACCGAAGTGGTAGTATCTGAGACTGTAAGTCAAACCTCGTATTTTGTCATAGCACGCCACGAAATCCCTAAACAATTTATGTACGTGATAAATATCTATTGATTCGCAGACCAAACATGGGTAAAACCATACTGCCATTACCGCTGTGTAATGGAATCGTAAAAGATCTGGAAGGGCCATATTTTCACCACCCATAGCTGTGAGGGTATGAGAAAGCTAGTTTCACAAACTTTATTCTGTCACATGGGCAGGCGGAGTAACTCTGAATTACACCGTCAGATTGGTTGTATGTAGCTTTGTTTCTTTGTGTAATCGACCTCCACGTTAAAACACCCCAGAGGTATTCTGTAGTAATCAGGTCAGGACTCTGTGTAGGCCAGTCAATTACAGGGATGTTATTGTCGTGTACCCACTTCACCAAAGGCCGTGCATTATGAACAGGTGCTCCATCTTGTTGAAAGATGCAGTCCTCATCCCCGAATCGCTCTTCAACAGTGGGAATCAAGAAGGTGCTTAAAACATCAATGTAGGCCAGTACTGTGATAGTGCCACACAAAACAACAAGGGTTACACGCCCCCTCCACTTTTGAACACATAGTGTAGGTCTGCTCAACGTAATTATCTTCCTGACGCATCAGGAACGTATAAATCCTTGCCTACTTCTGCAAAAATACAGTCACTCGCTCTTGGGATGAATAGTTATTCCGTGTGTTCTCATATTTGATGTCACTAGACTCTCACTTATTCTTAACAATATCAGGTCACTAAGAAAGTAATGAGGCGCACACTGGTTTGTTTTCGACAGAAAGACAGTCATCCATCCTACGCACAGTACACGGTAGAGGTGTCAGCATCGCTGTTTGGTGGCTCATGTAATGGGTTCCCTTGTGAAATAGTTAGAAATACAATCAAACAGAGCATAGACTCTGATCCTATGGAACAGAGCACTACCACACAGGTTACACTATTTAATACTCCAAAAAAAAGCCAGTCTGGACCTTACATACATCTGTATTTGTGCTTCTAAAACTATGTAGGACAAACACTGGAATACGTTTTTGGCAGCCAATACGATTACTAAGAGCAACTGCTTTTTACTAACAATGATTATTCACTATAGCAGCAGAATACCATCAGATATAGGTCATTATAGCTACACTATCGATCACGCATACGTTTAAATGTGATTGGAATCACACAATATTGTTTGCGCCGTGAGGTGCATACGCCAGAGTCGTGAGTTGGGGTCGTAGCGTCCAACAGCAACGAACACAGTGCTACGCAGCACACCAAAAACTCATACTTAGCTGCGTTCTCGGAGCTCAAGCGCAGCGACGGCGTAATTTGTAAACTAACTGAACACTCGCAAGTGGACGGCTACAGATGTCGCAGGCAGACAGGCAGATACAGCTATCTGTCCGGCCCTGATTATTCAGCTGTGTTATGGACACGACCTCCCGTACAGAATCGTAGCGAGGAGTAGGCAAGCAATCGGGATTGTAAACATCTGAGGATCTCCACCCTTAATTCCCTCTCCCTCTCTCCCTCCCTCTCTTTTATGATACCACATCCTCCTCCATGGTACATGAACCGAAAGCAGTAAATCTCCTTCAACTGATACCAACGGACAGAACAACCGGAAAAAGTTCAGTGTACGATAAATGGGATTAAACATTACACATACACCAAGCAATAATACAACAGCTTCCTCACAAATACAGAATTATAGGCAGTGCGACAATTTCGTCTTACCTCTAGAATATTCCATCGTTCCACTAGTAAAACAAATACACTCTGGATCCCTCTATCTACTCCTTACAGATACTATCGACCTATTACCCCATCTGTACAGTGATTGGTTTTTCTAAGTACGGGTTTTAGCTTTAATAGTGTCAACTATTTATTTACAGCTCATACAAAATAGATACGTGTTGAAAAGTGAGCTGCGTTAGTGCAACAGGACTGTGTTTTGACCATTCAATCGAAACGGGAACAGGTTGAAGGACAAGGATTTTTGCTGCTGCACTGTCGTACGTCCCCAAACTACATACAAGTACTTCAGATCTACGTCCATTCACATCTATCTCCCCAACATAATATCTTCCTTATTCTGTACCATTCGACAGATAAAAATTACGAACTATAAAAGCTCCACTAACTTCATCCGATAGAGAACTCGAGAAGATTTTAACAGCGACTCTCTCCAACCATTTATAAAAAAAACAAATACCGCTTACGTACAGGCTTTGAGGACACATGACGATTCTGTTAAATATATAGGTATTGATCATCTGCACAAACTAGTTTAATGATTCATCACCTGCACTGTAGGAGGATGATCGTATTCCACTGATTATGCTCTAAGTCGCAAGACCCTGTGACCCTGTCTTGTTGTTGGAAACATTGTTTTTTCTGCTCTAACACCCTTTGTACACTGCCAAACATTTTGTTTTGCCGCCCTGACTTAGAGGTCTGTGTCAGCTTCTAAACTAACATTAACACGTTCTGGTCCATGGTCTCTCGCAGAAATCATGAACTATCACCAGGTGACACTTTCTGCAGGACCTGATCATCATATTGCAGGGCAATTCTCAAGCACATACAGTGCAAGCTGTTACTCATTTGTTTGACTGATGGGGCTGCTAAGTGCTGTACCACCTACTGCAATCCCCTGACTTAAGCCCTTGTGAGTCCGACTCGATTTCTTAACTGAAGGGAACACTTTACACCGTTCGCTTCAGAACTGCTACAAATTCGTCAGGCAATAGACCGCACCACTCGAACTGTCAACGTAAATGGCACTGCTAACAGTATCCTACGACTTCCACATCGCTATCAACGGGCTATACACATTGATGGTGTTTCTACACGATATGAAGAAGGTGGTAGATATAGTTTACTCCGACTTCCTCCGACTCAGTTTCGACTTACATTGGAACGAACACATGATCAAAGCTGCAAAAATGGTAGTGCAGAGTCTGAAGGGGCAGTTGCAGCATGCATAGGGACTACCTAAAACGAGGCTGGAATTTTAATGTAGCAGATAGGTTCGAGAAAGGTGACTCATCTCGAGATATGAGAGTGCCAGAAATATGATTCACCAGTGACTGTCATCATTAAAGGAATTCTCCATAGGATCCAACACAGTTATGTTCTTGAATGGTGAGACTTGATTCCAAATCCCAGATAGCATTTCTAGCGGATAGCATAGCATTAGAGATCTGAAAAGTTAGTGTAGATTTCTTATGACCTCTATTAGCACACCACAGTAAACGGTTGCGAAAACACAGTTGACCTCTAAGCCACAAACAATCCAGAGCTAATAGAGAGCATCATGACTGATACAGGGATTAGTGATCACAAGGTCGTTGTAGCTAGGTTCAATACCGTTTCTTCCAAATCCACCAGAAACAAACGCAAAATAACTTTACTTAAAAAAGCGGATAAAGTGTCACTAGAAGCTTTCCTAAGAGACAATCTCCATTCCTTCCGTACTGACTATGCAAATGTAGAGGAGATGTGGCTCAAATTCAAAGATGTAGAAGCAACAGCAATTGAGAGATTCATACCTCATAAACTGGAAAGAGATGGAACTGATGCCGCGTGGTACACAAAATAGGTCCGAACGCTGTTGCAGAGGCAACGGAAAAAGAACGCTAAATCCCGAAGATTGGCTAAAATTTACAGACGCGCGAAATTTGGCACGGACTTCAATTCGAGATGCCTTTAATAGGTTCTACAACGATACATTGTCTCGAAATTTGATAGAAAATCCGAAGAAATTCTGGTCGTATGTAAAGTATACAAGCGGCAAGACCCAGTCAATACCGTCGCTGCGCAGTGCCGATGGTACTGTTACCGACGACTGTGGTGCTAAAGCGGAGTTATTGAACGCAGTTTTCCGAAATTCCTTCACCAATGTAGACGATTGGAATATTCCAGAATCTGAAACACGAACAGCTGCTAGCATGAGATTCTTAGAAGTAGATACCTTAGGGATTGCGAAGCAACTCAAATCGCTTGATACGGGCAAGTCTTCAGGTCCAGACTGTATACCGATTAGATTCCTTTCAGATTACGCTGATACAATAGCCCCTACTTAGCACTCATATACAGCCGCTCGCTCACCGATAGATCTGTACCTACAGATTGGAAAATTGCGCAGGTCGCACCAGTGTTTAAGAAGGGTAGTAGGAGTAATCCATCAAACTACAGACCCATATCATTGACGTCGTTTTTCAGTAGGGTTTTGGAATATATACTGTATTCAAACATTACCTCGAAGGGAACGATGTATTGATACGTAAATAGCATGGTTTCAGAAAACATCGTTCTTGTGCAACGCAGCTAGCTCTTTATTCGCACAAAGTAATGGCCGCTATCGACAGGGGATCTCAAGTTGATTCCGTATTTCTAGATTTCCGGAAAGCTTTTGACACCGTTCCTCACAAGCGACTTCTAATAAAGCTGCGGGCCTATGGGGTATCGTCTCAGTTGTGCGACTGGATTCGTGATTTCCTGTTAGGAAGGTCGCAATTAGTAGTAATAGACGGCAAAACATCGAGTAAAACTGAAGTAATACCAGGTGTTCCCCAGGAAAGAGTCATAGGACCTCTGCTGTTCCTGATCTTTGTAAATGACAGTCTAGTAAGGTCATCTGAAAACCAGCATCAGTTGCAAAACAATTTAGAAAAGATTGATATGGTGTGGCAGGTGGCAGTTGACGCTAAATAACTGAAAGTGTGAGTTCCAATTCGATTGCTCGATAAATAGTAAAATTCTCAGGGCTGTCAATTGAACTAAGTACTTGGGTGTTAAAATTACGACCAACCTCAGTTGAAAAGACCACATAGATAATATTGTGGCGAAGGCGAGCTTAAGATTGCGTTTCATTGGCAGGACACTTAGAAGATGCAACAAGTCCACTAGAGCGACAGCTTACACTACACTCGTTCGTCCTCTGTTAGAATATTGCTGCGTGGTGTGGGATCCTTAACAGGAGGGATTGACGGAGGAGATCAAAAGGGTGCAAAAAAGGGCAACTTGTTTTGTATTATCACGTAATAGTGGAGAGAGTGTGCGGATATGATACGCGAGTTGAGATGGAAGTCATTAAAGCAAAAACGTTTGTCGTCGCGGCGAGATCTGTTTACGAAATTTCAGTCACCAACTTTCTCTTCCGAATAGGAAAATATTTTGTTGAGCCCAGCCTACATAGGTAGGAATGATCATCAAAACAAAATAAGAGAAATCAGAGCTCGAAAAGAAAAGTTTAGGTGTTAGTTTTTCCCGCGCACTGTTCGGGAGTGGAAAGGTAGAAAGATAGTATGATTGTGGTTCGATGAATCCTCTGCCAAGCACTTAAATATGAATTGCAGAGTAATCATGTAGAAGTAGATCTACTGTTTGTGATCCTTCTCAATCAACCGTCGCCTATAGCCCAGTGGATATATCACTGAACCTGTGACATGACATCGAGACAGAATGTATTACAAATACTGGAGAAATACCTAGTGGTGGTGGCATGATGGGGTTCGAAATACTGGTTTCAAACTACGTTCCTTAGGCGAATCACTTTGTAAGTTGGGTTATTTTATTATGAGGTTGCATCATCGGTGACGTGTAACCACACTGCTGGTCTGATACTATATACTCCAGGGATCGCCGATTATGCCTCTCTTTCTAAGACACAGTGGTACCACTCACAAGAAAAACTTATGATACATGCTCACCAATCGTTGATTTTCGGCCAACAATATTTCGTATCGTATTATACTTAGCAGTAGGGAATGTATGATACGATCGACATGAGCATCAGGATTATGAAGTATGTGTTTGTGTTCCGACATGTGCAGAGGAGATGACTATGTCCAGTCATAAGGAAGGTATGTAACTGACGTCAAATACTGTGATAGCAAAGGAAAGAGAATGTCAAGTCATAAGAATGGTACAGATATTTCTATATCCAGAGCCACAGCCGTCAACAGCGTATGTTTCCGATACTTCGTATAGCGATCAAATATATATGTGACCGATTTCATAGGATGATTCTGTCTATAAGTGGCCTATGGCGGGAATTATTCACATTTCCCACTAACAGCAGAGCCGTCCGAATGGAGAGGGCTATTGCAATGTAAGAATGTAGTTCACTTAACTCTGTATTCCTCTAGACAGTCGAATTGCAAACTAATACTTAATTTTATGATCAAGTGGAAATTTGACAAGATTAAATATGGACATGTTTGTGCTAGGCATTACTCCCTCCCAAGTAATTTGTCTGCAGACTACTTCTTCGCATTTCACGTCTTCATTTAGTTGAGAGAAGATCGATTGTGGTGTGTGCATCTAGCACGTGGAAGACACGTTTGCTGGTTCTATAGATATGAGAAATACCTTATTTGACTTTGTAAATTGTAGTGGTGATTTGGAATCTGTTACATCACCAACATCAGTATTCATGAGTGGAAATATCAGTTTCCTCTGTTTCTTTTTCTAGTTTCCATGTAAATGTACTCACAGACGTGATAATTTTCTCAGTCGAATGTGATAAACTGTACAGATTTTGCTCATAAACTGACACTGGACTTTGTCTATTATTGTGGAAAGAGAACATTTAGTATCATCATGAATTTTTTTTCCCTCCTTTTGTTGATAGCTGCTTTACTATAGGAGTTGAGTTGATGTTAAATAATCTCTCGCTGAACGGCTGATGAGTTCTCTACGATGCTGTGGCTCTCGTCTGGTCCCTGCTATAGAGTATTACATGACGTGAAACAAAGGTTTCTTTTTCCTCAGACTGAGAGGCGTTGAGGACCTCTCTAGAGTGTGAGAGTGGTGCCTCCTATCCATTAGGGTCACTGCCCCACTATCCTTTATACGACTAAGATGCATTTAGGGAAAGCCACCCCTTTTATCTCCTAGTTAAAAAAAACTATACTTGCTTTTGTGTTGGCGAAGCGCATTCGTATCAACGCAGGCAGCGGCCAGCAGGGCTGTTGACTGTTGGCTGAGCAGCTCCATAATATAGTTTGTGATTGTACATGGAGGAGAATGCACGTTCAACTGCAGTCTTGTAGGACGACGATTTTCCCCAGTACATGTGATGCATTATGACCCTTCAGTACGAGTGCTGTTTTATTTGCGAGAATTTCGAAGTATAGGTAGAACTGTACCGCATGTTTTCCATCAGCTGTGATAGCGTGTATTGGCTTTGGTTAACCAGGCCGTAGGGTGATTGTTAGTAGGCGTGTGTCAAACAGCGAAAGATGCTGTATGCTTGCAGGTAATACAGCTTTTTTAAACTCCTCTCTTTCCAACACCAGTATCTAGTCAGTTGAACGTATTTCCCACCATAAAGATTGTATCTTAAACCTGACCCTTTTTTCCCCTAGTCTGTCGGACTGGGGTACAATTTGTGTGTTTCTGTCGTTGGTTTCGAGTGGTATTGCGAGATATTTTTCCATGCAGGATAACACCAGTGTATGGTATGTTCAGTTTTTGGGGTTTTATAGCGATATTAGGCCGTCCTTGTGGAGCGCTGTGTATGTAGTTGTGTAGTTAGGGCAGAACTTTGTCATTAATTACGAATTTAGGATGGATATTTGCGACAGTTTCCCGAACATGATAAATAAAGTACACTAACCTGATCTTCCTCTCCGTCATCTGTAGGGTTTCCATGTTTTAGGTTGGTGCACATAGGCTTTCCATACAGTAGAATCAGTGTTTGAGTCGCTGATAAGTTGGGTTTCTTACGTGCACAGAGTGTTTGTGCTCTGAATTATTTTCGGGTGTTTAAGCATTGTGAGCTTGTTTGGATACATTATTTCGGTGATCTACGAGTAGAGTGCACTTCTGTATGGTGTGTGCTGGATTATTTGGGAAATTTACCAGTTGTCTGCAGAACAATATGTTAAGTACATGTCAATTACAGGAGAACAATAGATTTGCCCCTGAGTGCATACCTGTCCCTGATGAAGGCACCCCACACTAACAGAATGCGCCACTAACGGCACATCCCACCTACTAATGTCTACCTTCAACATTGCTCCCTATGCTTGTCAGTACCAGACAGCCTCCAGTTACAATATAGGAAAATGACGAAAAACGGATAGAAAATATATAAAATAAGGTGTAATGAGAGTGCTTACATGTCTCCTTCAGTGTAGGTTCTGCAGGTATAATGCAGTACTGTACTCTCGTCAACAACAAAACGCAAATGATTGAATTTTGTTACTAACAAATAGACACATACTCTCTTACGCTGCCCAGCTCCATAGTAACCCTTTCCAGTGCCCCAGTATATAAGGTATGAAGGAAATGCTCGTGACGGGATGGGAGGGGAGAGAGAGAGAGAGAGAGAGAGAGAGAGAGAGAGATAGGGAGAGAGAAAGAGAGAGATGGGTTGCCACCATGTTTATGACATGTGAAAACTATAGAGTCACATCATGATCTTGAATATAGCTCACGCAATTCCCTTTATGCTTCCTGTGGGTGACCTTGATCAACTCCCGGTTCCCCAGGAGAAAGGGAGTGGGGGAACCAAGGAGCACAAGTGTATAACCTGACAGCAGATGTTTCATCTTATGTAGAGATCAGAAAACCGTTATCACTGATCTGTGGCCTCAACCTGCAACGCTACCCTTCTCATGTGCAAAACTAAAAGTAAACACCTCCCAAACAGGCCATGGTAGCCCAAAGGTAAAAACCGACCGTCGTGTCACCAGCCCACAGGCGTCACTGCATATGGATATGTTGGAGCATATGGTCACCACTCCGTTCTCCTGACTGTAAGTTAGTTTATGAGACTGGAGCCACTACTTCTCAGTCAAGTAGCTCCTCAGTTTGTGTCACAAGGACTGAATGCACCCCACTTGCCAATAGTGTTCGGCAAACCTTATGCCCACCCATCCAAGTGCTAGACCAGCCTGACAGCGCTTAACTTTGGTGATCTGATGAGAACTGGCAAGGAAATTTTCATTCATATGCACATCACATAATAAACTGAACATTATTCTCACTTATCATACAGGAACAAACACGCAGCATAATGAATAACATGATTTCCAGTCTGCCTGCTGCTAATTTTCCTGAGTACTTCGTCCCATTTATATATAATTTATCGATTCTCAGATCCCATTCATTCTTCCATCCAAAGATAATTTAACTTCTCCAACCCTGGACATTAAAGCGATGTGAGAGGTCCTGAAATACACTCTATAAGAAGTCAGAAAACTACTGATGATGCTTCAGGCTGCACACGATCTTCAGATGCCATCGCTGTAATAAGCCCCAAAATTTCAGCATGTTCTCTGTTCCGTCTCTGAAAAAAATAGAGCACCACCTGGTATCGAAGCCACGTCACTTGGTTCGTTTTGGTGCATGAAAAGTATGTCCTGCCTGGAAATGCTGGTCCAATGTCTTGTCTTGTCATTAAGCTGCACATGTATGCTTAGAGACTGGGTCTAATTCAATATTTATCATTGTCTAGAGTTTGGCACGTAGGGCATAATGATCAGTCAATCAGCTGAATGTCCATCAGGTCACAGGTATACCATTTATGTCAGGTACAACACTGCATGTGTATGCGCGTCTTTGTCTAAGGAAACACGCTGTACTGATCGCCAAACCACATGCCAATTGATACGTGGATACCACCTCAGAATGGGGTTCTTAGGCTGTCCTGTAGTTAGGTTCCTGGCAGAGCTATCTGAATATAGCTATATTTGATGTAAAAAAGGCTGTGTATAGGGTGAAGTGACTGTTAAATGTGCTGGAGAGCCACTGGTGGTAATTCTTCTATTAATCAGTCATGTCTCATATCATCTCTCAGTTATAACATTGTGCTCATGCGTAGCTCCACCTCTCGTTTGTGAATGTGTACAGCACCCAGTCAACTCATACCAAGACAGGGGCCTGAATCATAAAGGAACCAAAAGACGCAAATATGAATTACGCCACTACCGCCAACATCTCGAGTACTTGGGCAAAGTGCAGAATCTGTAACTGCAGATAGGTATTTACATATGTCGCCTGCAGGAACAAATATAAGGCCCGTGTGATGTTCCTGTTGACACCTATCTGTACACTACTGTGCGTAATATGCCGTTGGTAACAACAATTCCTAGGCATTCAAAGGTATCAATGAGCCATAAACGAGCTGCATATTTTTCCAATAACCTGACAGCGATACACATCACCAATCAACTTGTCCACATGTATATGGTTGGTATTAACCGTTTTATACTTGTGGATCCAATCAATCTAAAGCCACACGCATGTCATCAGTTCACACTGCCAGCAAAAGCCTATTAGTGTATGCTTTACACTTAAATGAATATCATCCCAAAGTTAACCCTGCCCATCAGTGGTAACAGCCACAGAGTAACCACTCAACGGCTAGTTCAGATAATATTATAGACAGGGGACACCATTCTCTGTCTTATCTCGATACAGTGAGGGATTTCGTCGTACAACCATTGAGAAGCACTATGTAGAAATCATGGTGGAGTAACCACGTCACGACAGTGATAAATGCCATGGAAACCACGTGTGCATCAAGATTCAGACTCACTCCATTGAAAGCTTGATCAAAACGTATTGACAATAGTGCTCCATGGCGGCGGCACGTCTACGCTAGGGCGATCATATCGTGATAGTCATCAAGCGCTTCTAGATGTCGATATCTCCGCCACTCGCTATACGGTAGTGTGATATAACCCAGTGCAATTTTCAGCGGAAGCATGCTGCTAATAGACTGAGATATTTTACAGTCGCAGTTAAGCAGCGTCAGCTGACGTTAGTCCGGTATGTGGGTGCCACTTGAAGGTTTGTGCATCTCAATACGCAGCCCCTCTTCAGGTCAGGAGACATTATTTCATGGCAGATATCTGTCCATCAAGATGCTACCATATATCTAGTGACCCTATAAAATTTCAAGGGGACCAATTTGATCCCAGTTATTTATTCAGTGCTCCCCACATCAATGATCCTCACCCTAAGTAACCTACTCCACCTGGTTCAATGGTGCCGAAAATCGTATGTGTAATGGCTGCCATATCGATATCCAATGCAGCATCAAATTCACTGTAATGTTCTATAAAGTCATTGCCCATTTCGTATTGCATCATTAGGTGCGTTCCATTATTCAGTGCTTGTATCAGAGCTTTTCGTCGCCTTTTGAATTTCTTGATTATATGATACGTTAATGGGGACCTCCTGTATCCTAGTATAGTGTCCATGCCTGAAGCAATGCGGTGGCATGATGGGTTTAATTTGGGCTTAACTCGTTGTATCCCTACATGCCACTCTGGAGAATGTGCTTAGTCAGTGCATTCATACAGCACTGTGAAACACAAGTCCATCGTATGACGTCGCCACACTGCCTGCTCACGATCATATGTTATCTTTTCACAATGTGGTACCAGTTTGTCAAATACCATCCGCTAATGTAGGGTCGGCGACATTCAACTTCCAAAGACCGTAGCTCCGCCATACCTACTACTGCTGGAGGGAGATCATACATTAAATGTCTTATAGTCAGTGTAGGCTACAGGCTACAGTTCCGCACTGAGGACCTCAGTGTTAACATTGTGTGTAACAAACTCTGGTCAGACTGATCATAATAACTTACTTTCGATATAAACCCGTGCCGGCGATAGCAGCGTTACCTGGAAGGAATAACTGCTAGTCAGACATACGCATGGACATGCAGTATTGCTGAGTGTCCTGTTTATGCGTAGAAAGGGGCATGTGCGCAATCGATGTGAGTCTGGCTGAGGGCAGATGTGACGGCTTGGAGGGTCAGCACGAGTATTTCGGAAACTGCACCATTTTTCAGTGGTTCAAGAAGTGCTGTGTAGAGTTCCTTCAACACATCGTGGAAACAAGGTGAAACCATGTACAGACTTCGTGGGATTGGGCGGTCACTCCTCATTACAATTGTCTCACGTCGTAGGCTGTGCAGACTGGTGAAACAGGACAGCCAGCGAACTGTGGCGAAATTCTGATTTTAGTGCTATATACAGTGAAAGTGACTGATCACTGGTAACAATGCGCCTCCGTAGAACGACCCATGCATTTATCGACGTTAACAAGGCGACATCAGCAACTATGACTGAAATGGGCACATGACCATCGGCTCTGGAAGCTGGTGCAATGACAGAGCGTTGTATGGTCTGATGAATCAAGATACCTTCCCCATCACGACGATGTTGGGGCAACAACGCTTCATCTGTCAGGTGAGCAGTTCCTTGTCACACGTACAGCAGGATGGAGACAAGCTGGTGGTTCTTCCATTATGGTCTGGTGAGCGTACATGATGGCAAATGAGCATCATAAACTGATTGCAGAATTAAGTGACTTGTGTGTGCAGAAGTGGTGCAAACTCCCTCCAGCGACCTACCAAAGCCTCACTGCTTCCACGCCACAACACTTTGCTGTTGTTATCCGTGTCATAGGTAGACATACCGGTTATTAGGTAGGTATTCATAATAACCAGTGTACACTCCATCGAGACGACTATCGGAATAACTCGCTACATGGTTTTACCCCGGATGGAGGTCATGGTCAGGCTAACACATGTCAAAAAAATGCATATTCTTGCCAACATTCATAGTTCTTGCAATGGTGTGCATCGAGAAACATGATCTTTCGGTACAAGTACAAACTAAAATCGCCGTCTAGGATACAGTAGACGTGCCGTCCTTGTAACAGCGAGGCAAGTTCCTCTGTGAAGAAGCGGGAACGCTCATCTGTTCCGTCTGTACTCGACAGTACATAGACATAATTAGCCGTCCAGCTACCATCGTCCTTGCTAATACCCCCCCCCCCCCCCCCCAATGGTTCAAGATATCCCCTACCCTGATGCCTTTAGTAAGGAGTTGTAAGTAGGCTGTTTAGGTTTTTATATTGGTAACGCCACGTAGCGCTCTGTGTGAAAATCACTGGCTGTGCTGTGTGCAGTCTGTGGCTGGTTTGCATTGTTGTCTGCCATTGTAGTGTTGGGCAGCGGCAGCCGGATGTTAATAGCGCGTAGCGCTGCGCAGTTAGAGGTGAGCCGCCAGCAGTGGTGGATGTGGGGAGAGAGATGGCGAAGTTTTGAAATTTGTAAGAATGGATGTCATGAACTGATATATATATTATGACTACTAAGGTAAATACATTGTTTGTTCTCTTTTAAAATCTTTCATTCGCTAACTATGCCTATTAGTAGTTAGTGCCTTCCGTAGTTTGAATCTTTTATTTAGCTGGCAGTAATGGCGCTCGCTGTATTGCAGTAGTTCGAGTAACGAAGATTTTTGTGAGGTAAGTGATTTGTGAAATGTATAGGTTAATAGAGTCAGGGCCATTCTCTTGTAGGGATTACTAAAAGTCAGATTTCGTTGCGCTAAATAAATATTGTGTGTCAGTTTAAGCACAGTTATGTATAATTGTTCTAAGGGGACGTTTCAAAGTCATGTAATGCTGCTGCCAGTATTGAAGGCACGTAATACTAAGGCTTTGTACCTGCACATATGGGAAATTCGTCGATGTACACTTCTTGTAGGAGGATGTCTATGTCCGTGGTCTATATCACAACTTTAAGTAAAGATGTCCTTTTCTGTGACTGATGGCGTCGATATTGAGAGAGGCAAGCCAATATGCTTGTCTTCGTTCCTATGCCTATGTATCTATCGCTCATGGAAGCTTATGTCAGTCGGATTTGTATTGGCACATTGTGTGGCTGTGTCGTGTCTGCTGTCCTTGGTTATAGTTGTAACTTAAAGGGGCGCCGAATCTGCTCGGTTGCCTGTTACTAACGTCAGCGGATCACCTTCACCCCAGCCCAGTATGCTTGGGACACGTTTGCCGTCGGCCTCGTCTTGCCAGCTCCATCTCTCTGTGTCTTTTCGGGTACCATATTTTGGTAATGGACTGACTATAGCCCTGCATTGTCGAGCTCTACAGTTCTATTCTACTGCCGATATGGTGGTGCTCTGGCTGTAAAGTGCCGGTTCCCTTTGTCATATAGCACACTTCTGGCCCATTGTTGACGATCGCCCTTCGTACGTAGCTTCTCTTAGTCGCGTTGTGGCTTAGAGCTCTTCGAATCCCCAATCGCTGCAACACTTCTTCATTGGTCACTCGATCCACCTACACCAGAGAGAAAAACAGATACATATGTGTAATATCGTGTAGGGCGACCTCGAGCACGCAGAAGTGCTACAACACGACGTGGCATAGCGTCGACTACTGTCTGAAGTGGTGCTGGAGGAAAGTAACACCATGAATCCTGTCCATAAATCCGTAACAGGACGAGAAGGTGGAGATCTCTTCTGAACAGCACGTTGCAAGGCATTTCTGAGAATACAGTAAACACGAATAATATTTTAGTGCCTTAGTTTTTCACCTAGGAATTGAGACACTTTTAGTAAAGGAGTTTTGCTATTTAGGAAGTAAAATAACTGATGATGGTCGAAATAGAGGATATAAAATGTAAACTGGCAATGGCAAGGAAAGCGTCTCTGAAGAAGATAAATTTAACATCGAATATAGATTTATGTATCAGGAAGTCGTTTTTGAAAGTATTTGTATGGAGTGTAGCCATGTATGGAAGTGAAACATGGACTATAACTAGTTTGGACAAGAAGAGAATAGAAGATTTCCAAATGTGGTGCTACAGAAGAATGCTGAAGATAAGGTGGATAGATCACATAACTAATGAGGGGGTATTGAATAAGACTGGTGAGGAGAGAAGTTTGTGGCACAGCTTGACTAGAAGAAGGGATCGGTTGGTAGGACATGTCCTGAGGCATCAAGGCATCACAAATTTAGCATTGGATGACAGCGTGGAGGGTAAAAATCGTAGAGGGAGACCAAGAGATGAATATTTATTTATTTATTTATGCATTTATTTTACCTGGCAAGATTAGGGCCTTCAGGACCTCTCTTACACCTAACCAGGCATACTCAGATTGAATACACTAAGCAGATTCAGAATGATGTAGGTCGCAGTAGGTACTGGGAGATGAAGAAGCTAGCACAGGACAGAGTAGCATGGAGAGCAGCATCAAACCAGTCTCAGGACTGAAGACAACAACAACAACAGTTTATCACCTTAGTACCCATGTTCACTTTTATTGAAGTTCATCTCATAACCAGTTTTCTACACACTATGCACTCAGTTCAAGTTACCTTCCTCACGTTCACTACCGTCTGTGACAGTGTGACAATATTATCGGCAAGCCTTAATGTTTTTCTTCCTTATCCCCATCTTTAATTCACATTCCAAATTATTTTTGGTTTGCTTTATTTCTTCCTCCATAAGTAGGTTGAATAACATGGCTATAGATAGATCAGAAACATGTGTTACCCATCTTTCAGCCAATGCATGTAAACTTTAAAGAATACAAAATACAAGTAAAGACTGTTTTCTATGCAAGCTGTACACAAAGCTTCGCACCATGTATTTAATGTAATCTCAGAATATTTTGTAGTTAATATTGTCAAAATGTTATTCCATTATTTTGCTATAAAATTAAAATCACGAGTAAACAGCTTCTCAATGAAATGTCTGCCCTTTTTTGTGCGATGTTATAATTTTCACATCGGTACTTCAATTTTCAGTGACGAAAGACGAACCTGGCGACTGTATAGAGCTACAAAAAATATCAAACTTTTAGTATTTTCTAGAGGCGGAACACAGAATTCTTACATTACAGTTACAGCTATTCGTCCTTGGAAGTAACGAAAACAGTTACAAAAAATCAAGAAACGTTATTTATTTCTTGACCTAGTAAAGACTCAATGAAAGTCATTACTTTAGGTTTTGGAATTACAAATTCCTTTACACCAATGAAATGTATTCGTATGACAACGACATCTCGCACAGGAGAATCGTCTTCGTCCTCCACCATCTCCCTCACATCGGCTAACCAATCTTCTTCTGGCATCAGTTTGTCAATCCACCATAGATCTGCATCTGAATAATCCATCTCGTCCAGGTAAATCTCGAGAGATCCATCTCTTCTGCCAGGTCAGCCTCAATGTCCAGTACATATTCCTCCAAATAAGCTTTCAGCAAGTCCATTTCCGATCGCCATCTAAAAACAAAACAAAAAACGAAAACTAAATTGAATTGTTTTGGAAGACATTATGTGGGTAACTACTCTAAAATATATTCTTGTGGGAAGAGATCTGTCAAACTGATAAAAATTTATGATTGTGTCATGGCACGTTCTCTTGAGAATGTATAACGAACTAGGCTATCAAAAGCATTATCTGCAGCAAGCTGACTTATTTCGAAAACACATTATTTGATGATATTACACTACGCGTTTGCAGACTACTAGTAAACGGTGCAACACACTGGTATACTACACCATATTGGATATTCGAATTTTTCATGTGTTACTTACTGCGCCACAAGCGACATTGAACACATGTTAAGACGATGCTTCAATACAATTTAACGAAGTACGTCGGTCTATCATGCTAGTAGTTAACTGGTACTAAAGCTATTAGCTGGATGTGTATCGTGACACTACTGGCATATCTTCTGGACTGCATGTTGCTAGCCTATACGGTCGTGCTCATTTCCCCTCACTGCCACAGGGGGGCGGGGAGGGGGGGGGGCAGCATCACAGTGACCACATTCACACAAGACAATCAGCGCCCGCTCAAGCCCTTATGGTGTGTGGTGCTGTTCAGTGCAGCCACAAACCACAGCGGCTGTGTGTCCAGGGCACTGCGGCCAGTATGATCTACGTCAGCGACATCTTGCGAACCATTGCTATACCATGTCTGCACAACATACCAGATGCCATTTTTCAACAAGACAATGCACGATCACATGTTGTGGTGCGATGTGGTACCTTCTTAGCATCACAGGATGTTTTGCTTTTGCAGTGGCCCGTCAGATCACCAGACTTGTCGCCAATTGGAAAACTGTGGGGTATGGTGAAACGAAAGGTGCAGTGCTGTTCACAATTGCCAATCACCAGAGGTGAACCTTAAAAGCAGGTGAATGAACACAAATGGCTGTACCACAGGACGCCATTCGCATCTATTATGCATCGATGCCATCGCGCATGGAACAAATTATCAGGGACAATGGCGAAAAATGTGCCTATTCGACAACAGGACACCTGCTGAACTGAGGTGACTCAATTGCTAATAATTTCTACAGAATGTACATTTCCTAACACTATGAACGTCCTATCTGTAGTTGTTGAAGGTGTTGTGATTGTTCTGAACATGAGTGTACAAATAGTGGGTAGCATTTCTAAGAGCCGAATTAAACTAGCACCTCATTTTTTTATGTCCTTTCAATAAATCGTGCTACAAAATTCCAGCACATCTTGAACAGCTCGGAAACGCATTCGTGTTGGTAAAGTTTTTTGTAATGAAATGACGAGAAACCTACAACTGGTGTTGATGTGTGCACTTTATTTGAGGACATTATTGATTGAAAACAATTGTCCTAAAAGAATTAGGCGAAATGTAAGACACCTTTTAATTCCCTTGCATATGAGTCAGTCTTGTTATGCTTTTTACTGTGAGTGATAGATGTTCACAGACGCGTTTCGTCTTTTCTCATTTTAAGGCTCACCTTCGGAATCTAGAATGATACAGTTATGGTATTTTTGTTTTTTGATATTGATCTCGCTTTTCATATAAATATGTGACTAACCATAGCACTTCCTATTTTCAGTTGGCATAGGTGTTTCCTCTCATCTGGTCAATTGGAGGTCGCACTACCGTTCTTTTGACAAAACATGAGCACGTTTTGGTGCTGCGAACATTTCCCTTCCCACTTTTTATTTTGTTTGCGCATGTTCTTGTGATGTACTATCACTCTCAGTATTCTGTCAGTTGTATAGACAGTTATATAAACGTACAGATGTATTCATAGCTACTTTGAGTTCACTGTGTACCTCATTCTGTTTGGTTTTATTTACGTAAACGTACTTGTCGCCAACCGAACGATGTATATGCTGAAACTAGCGCCCATTCGTTTGTATTACGTTTATATCTGTCTGTTGTTGGTGTATGTGTGTGTGTGTGTGTGTGTGTGTGTGTGTGTGTGTGTGTGTTTGTGAGCAAGAGAGAGAGAGAGAGAGAGAGAGAGAGAGAGAGAGAGAGAGAGAGAGAAAAGATACATGCAAGGATTTCTTTTCCATTTAATTTGAGTTTCGGTTTAAATGTTTTATGGAGACCTACATTGACCAGTGCGTGGGTGGAAAGGGGGTTGGGAGGCGTTATTGTTATGATAATAGTCCTCTGTTGTACCTTGTTGATGCCAGTATGTAATTCTTCAATTTTTGTTTGTGGTTCACCTGTTAAGCAGAAAATGTATTCCATATACCTGAACCAGTATAATATGTTGTATTCTTTTGCTGCTGTTTTTGTAATCGCTGGGTCAGTTATAACTGGTTCCTTAACTCCAGACACAGACAACCGGTCTCAGGCTATACATTGGAGGTTCTTGTATCCGCATTCTCTATTCCCCAGGATCGACCTAAATTGCTCAAGGTCACCTAGATGATGCACCCAGGCAATTGTGCAAGTGATATTTAAGATATGACGTAATTCTAAAGTCGTCACATGTCACAAAATGGTGGCAGATCCCTCTACCTCTTCTCACCCTGCCCATTTCAAGCATGAGGATGAAGCACCCTCTTCAGTCGCTAGTCTTGTTTAACTGGGACACTTAAGTGTTAGGCGTTGTAATGGTGCTGGACTGCACAGGAAGAGCAAGTGGCTATCTCTCAATAACAAATAATGTCACCTGAGTTCTATTTGTTAACAACAGTGTTACGTGACACCAGCAGTGACCATATCGAGACAGATCTATGAGTACTCTCATTATACCACATTTTACTTATTTTTCACCTATTTCCCACATCTTACCTGTTTTATAACCGGATGAGTTCCGGAGCTGGGTAGCGTAGGTAGACAAGTTGTAGCCTATGCCTTTTTTTACAACGTTATGTCACACATTGGGGTCTATTTGTTTACAACAGTTTTGTATTAGCTGGTACCAGCAGAGACTGCAGCCAGGCAGATATGTAAGTACTCTTATTACTCCATATAATTCCACATTTTCCCAAATTTTACCTATTTTCACCCTTTCCCGGATTTTCTTTTGTCCAGTTACGCAAGATACACTGCTCTCTCTCCGACATCACAACAACGTCATGGTGCTCTCAGGCAATCACAATGCAGTATGGATTTTAACTAGGGATCACTGATATTGAAGCACACTTTCCCAAATCTATCTCTTATAGTTGAGACACTGTGGAGCTGAACAGCATAGGGTTTGTTTGTATTCCGTGTCTGTTAATAAAAAACAAATTATGTTAGTTGAGAGCTATTTCTTTTAAAACAGTTTAATATTTCGTCCTCACAACCACTAGCAGAATCGTCACTGACTCAATACGAAAGAAATCTCATTCCCCCATATTTTATGAATTTTTCCGTGTTTCACGCAGTTTTACACATTGTACCCAATGATGGGAGTTATGTGATAACATGGTATCAACATCGCCTCGCATCGAGACAAAACGACATGTCACATACGTCACGTCCCGTCATGACGTCATATCACAGTGGCGCACCCTGTAGGGGCACGTCGTGATGCATTGCGTATACGTCGTGAATTTGTCAGTCGATAACAATGCAGCATGTTGCCGATTTATTTGTCATTGCAGAGACACCACCCCATTACTAGTGTTGCACGTCATAGTGTTGTAAATGAAATCATTCGTACAAATAGTCAGGTCATAGAGAACTCCATACGCGCTACCGTATTCTAGACAGTGTTGCTTTATATAAGACAAATACCACACAGTAGCAGGTAAAGCACCACTACATTATAAGATTATCGGACGTCTCAGTAATATTTTGATGCTTAGAACCAAAGTTTCTATATGTATGTAGCAAATGGTTCAAATGGCTCTGAGCACTATGGGACTTAATTTCTGAGCTCCCCTAGAACTTAGAACTACTTAAATCTTACTAACCTAAGGACATCACACACATCCATGCTCGAGGCAGGATTCGAATCTGCGACAGTAGCGGTCTCCCGGTTCCAGAGTGTAGCGCCTAGAACCGCTCGGCCACTCCGGCCGGCTGTATGTAGCACAGGGCTACAAAATACACCTCTAGAGACCTAAGAAACGAAAATAATTTGCCCACAGAGGAATCCGTCCCTCAGACACGGTTATGTTGATGTGTAGCCGAGGACCCCAATGTTGGCCGACTCACTGCACACCAACTGCCAAAAAAGTTTCGGTATAGTCCCATCTGAGATCAGTAGTCCCCTAGAACTTAGAACTACTTAACCTAACTAATCCATGCCCGAGGCAGGATTCGAATCAGCAACAGTAGAGGTGGCACGGTTCCAGACTGAAGCGCATAGAACCGGTCGCCGACACCGGCCGGCGAGCCTATCAGCAAGCACCTATGACAAGACCTCGATCGGTTGGACACGATATGGGGGTCACTCACCGGTGAGTCTGAGAGGTTTTAAGGGATGACGGCCAGCATCCATTCACTTTCCACCTTGTCCAAGACCTAAATCCTGTGGCGGACTGTGAACACAGGCTACGGTTTTGCCGGTAGTTTCTGCGACGTGTTGCACAAGATCCCGACTTCCCCGCGATTGTGTTGTTTACCGACGAGTGAACCTTCTATTGGGATGGCCCTTACAACACTCAAAACATTCGTTACTGGGAAAGGGGACATCCTCACTTCACGTATGTTCACGGACATCAGGAAACATTTTCGCTCAACATTTGGACAGGCGTTGTGTGTGACCGTCAAATACAATAGTCAAATAGCGCGTATCACAGGTACTTGAATAGACACACAGTATAGTGCTGCCTCGATGGAAAAAAGTGAGTGCTACCCTGATCCCTTTCGCTTCTATGTCGACGTTTTCTCGGATTCCTCTAGCTGCCGCATACTTGTTCCCATGTACAAATTATTCTGCGCCAACTAGAAGATATACAAGTACTTGCTCAATTTTTCCACATTTCGGTGTATATTCGGTCAATTTATACCTATTCTCCCGACATTTTTCGCAATTATATCCATTTTATGACACTTCATGAGATAACCTCTCGTTCAGTGGTCTAAAGTTGCTTGTCAATGTAGTAAAGCTGCCAACTCTTAGCCCAAATGCACTGATCGGGAGGCTTAGTATAATGTATAATACTGTACTCGAATGTATCCAGTCGCGTACATCGATTTTGCTCATAAATGAAACTGCACTTTGCCTGTTTTCGTGGCAAGAGAACGCTTATTATCGTCGCGAATGTTCCTCCCCCTTTTCTTAATAGTTCCTCTACTACAGGAGTCGAGTTGATGTTAAATAATCCCTTGCAGAATGGCGGGTGAGTTCTCTACGATACTGTGGCTCTCGTCCAGTCGCTGCTGGAGCGTCCTACGTGACGTAAAACAAAAGTGTGTCCATCTCAGAACGAGAGGCGTTGGGGACCTGTCTAGACTGTGACAGCGGCGCCTCCTAGCCATTAGGGGCGGCCGCGCCACTATACTTTAGACAACCAAAATGTATTTGAGGAACGTTGCACTTTTATCTCCTAGTTAACTATACCTGCTTTTTTATTGGCAAAGCACTATCATATCAATGTAGGTTTCGGGCAGCACCGCTGTTGCCTGTCGGCTGAGTAGCTCCATCCCATAGTTTGTGATTGTACATGGAGGCGAATGCACATTCAACTGCAGTCTTTTAGGATGACGATTTTTCCCAGTACATGTGATGCATTATGACCTGTTCAATACGAATGCTGGTTTTTTCACGACAATTTCTAAATGTAGTTATAAATGTGACGCATTTTTTCATAAATTGTGATAGTGTGGTTAGCTGGGCTGTAGGGTAATTTTTAGTAGGCGCGTGTAGTGAACTTCGACGTCAAACATCGAAAGATGCTACATGCTTGCAGGTAATACGCTTTTTTTAAAAACAAAATCCTCTCGGTCCAACACCAGCATCTAGCCAGTTGAACTTATTTCCCACCAAAAAGAATAAAGACTATATCTTAAACCCGAGCCTTTTTCCCCCTAGCTTGTAGGTGTAGGGTAGAATTTGAATCTTTTTGTCATTGGTTTCGAATGATATTGCGACATTTTTTCCCAGCAGGATAACTCCAGTTCCATAGTATCATCAGTTTTTGCGGAGTTCTGCCGTCCTAGGAAGATCTATGCATGTAGTTGTGTTATTAGGTCCGATGTTTCTGATTAATTACGTAATTAGGATAGATATTAGGTTAAGTTTGGAGTGGTATTGCGAATTTTTTTTCTCAACAGGATAACACCAGTTGTATGATGGAATGGTCAGTTTTTGCGCTGTATTGCAATTTTAGGCCGTCCTTGTACAGCGCTTTGCATATAATTGTGTAATTAGGACCGATCTTTGAAATTAATTATATAATTATGATCGATATTTGCGTAAGTTTGGAGAGGTATTGCGAACTTTTTCTCCCAGTGGGATTAGACCAGTTGTATGGTATAATTAGTTTTTGCGATTTTAATCCACCCTTGTGCATGCTGTGCATGAGATGGCTGGGGCAGATGTGCAGCTGAGAAAAACACGTGACGTCATCATGATGATGTTCTCCAATGGACTGAACGCACGATCATGTGACCCATCGCCGCGCCCTCTAGCTATGAACTCGCAAACTAGGTTAGTTCTTTGGTCTGGTGAATCGGAGGCAGTTGTGTCTTGTGTAGTGAGAGCTTATAAGTAGGTTTTAGAAATGACAGACAGTTCGAGCAGACTCAGATGTTTGAATGCATTGTGTAATGCATCTTTAATGCAAAGCATTTATTTTCAGGATCGTGTTCTTCCTCTTCATTTGTTCAAGCACTAACGCTCGCTTCCATTCTTCATACACTGAGTTGTGGATGCACTCCTCAGCTGAATGACTGCATGTAATACAACTATTAAAACTCTCCCAGCCTGCTACCAACATCTCGCTAACTGAACACCAACAGCACAACAAGCACTGATATCACAGCATCTTGAGGCGGTATCACAACACCAATGCTGTAGGTAGATAATAAATTTAAACAAATTTCCACAAATTTCTACAAATTTTAACCACTTATATTCGAACTGAATGACATCATGAGCAATCTGAGTAAATTCTCAGGTGTCAAGTATAAAAGGGATGCTGCCGCCTTATGTTTGTGGGACCCATGCATCGCTTCACAGCTGACAACTGCATCATCAAATCGCAGGGGCTGCATCCGGACTCCGGCAGTGGCATTTGGTGTCGAGTGGTGGAACGTGTTTTTTTTGTTAGTAATCTTTTGTTTAACATATATTCCATCGATTTCACTGACCAATAGGATGCTGTGAATTAAAAAAACTACCCCATACATGTGAATAATATCGGTATAATTAATTTGCGTCAATGTTTTGTATCAACGTGGTGTTAGCAGTAGAATAGTTAAGGGGAGTATGTGCGTGGGTGCGTGACATGGAGCAGAACAGCAGGTTAAGTGCAGACCAATAGGTTAATTTGCAATATTTTTATGTAAAACATAGTAAAAACTTTAAGGGTGTGGGTGACAAAGAAGGATGCGCCAGAAATGCCATTCAAAAGAATGTGAAATTCGGTAAGTGTACCAGAAAATGGTGGGAGGACGTAACTAACTACTTAATTTAGTATCAAAGGCGGTACAATAGTTTAAGGAAATGTGAGTGGTCCGACGCGTTGTTGTTTTGCCCAATTATAGAGGCTCTTTCTCTTGAATAAACCTCGCAGTTCTTCTGAAACTGTAATCAGTTGTCTTCCTGCACATCACTTCTACAGATTTCCTTCCCATTTGCATAATACTTCGTTGTGCATCGTTTATTTATTTTGTTGTCTTGTGTATTTCAGAAAAAACAGTAACCTAGTCTAATACTTTTACTGTCTCACTTAACATCTTAGTACCCATGTTCACTTTTAGTTACCTTCACCTTGTAATCTATTTCCTACGCACTATGCATTTCGTTGCAGTGATGTTCCTAATGTTCACCGCCGTCTCTAACAGAGTGACAATGTTGTCGCAAGCCTTAAAGGTTCTCTTTCTTCTCCCCATCTTTAATTCATATTCCAAATTATCTTTGGTTTGCTGTATTTCTTCCCCCATAAGTAGGTGAATAACATGGGCAGGGGTCGATTACAAACATGTGCCAGACTTCTTTCAGCCGATGCCTGTTTTTCGTGTGATTTCACTTATACAAGTATGGTCTGATTTCTGTCCAGTCTGTATACAACGTTTCGCTCCCAGTATTTTATGTAACCTCACAACAACATTTTATAGTCAATACTGCCAAAATATTATTCCACTATTACACTAAAAATTTGAAATTAAGAGTACTCAACTCCTCAATAAAATGTTTGCTCTTTTTTTCTTCATGTTATAATTTTTACACCCTTTCTTTAACTTCTATTGACGAACATGGCGACTGCATAGAGAAGCAAACATGACCAAACGCCTTCTAATATTTTCTGGAAGCTGAAAACAGAATATGTACATTACTACTCTTTATCACTAGCCATTCGACCATGGAACTAGTAAAAACAGTTTGAATAATTAAGAAAATTTATTTATTTATTGACCTAGTAAAGACTCAATGAAAGTCATTACTTTACGTTGTGGAATTACGAATTCCTTTACACCAATGAAATGTATTCGTATGACGACGACTTCTCGCACAGGAGAAGCGTCTTCGTCCTCCACCATGTCCCTCACATCGTCTAACCAATCTTCCTCTGGCATCAGTTCGTCAATCCACCATAGATCTGTAGCTGAATAATCCATCTCGTCCGGGAAAACCTCGAAGAGGTCCAGCTCTTCTGCCAGGTCAGCCTCGATGTCCAGTACATACTCCTCGAAATCCAACTCCAGCAAGTCCATTTCCGATCGCCATCTAAAAAAAACGAAGACAAAATTTTTGTAAGATATTGCGTGGACAACTATCCTAAAATATATTACCCTTAAACAGTGTCATTCTAGTGTGAAGAGATTTTTCAAACTTATAAAACTTTATGACTGTGTCATGGCACGTCTTTCAAGGAGTTCGTATAACAAATCAACTTATCAAAAGCATTATCAGCACCAAGTTAACTTATTTTGAAAATACTTCATCTGATGACCTCACACTAAGCGTTTGCAGACTACAAGTATATGCTGCGACAGACAGGAATACTACAACATACAGCATGTGTGAATTTGTCGTGTACTACTTACTGTGCCACAAGCGACATTGAACATATGTTAAAACGATGCTTCAACACAAGTTACGGAAGTACGTCGGTCTCTCATGCTAGTAGTTAACTACTACTAAAGTTATTAGCTGCATGTGTACAGTGAGACTACCGGCATAGCTCGTGGAATGCATGTTGCTACCCTGTACGACCGTGCTCCCCACATTGATTATTACATGACGTATGTTAAGGGGACTGAAATCGGCCGTGTTTTAATTTGCTATCATCACCAAGAAGACAGATATTGCCGCGTGTCACACTGCAATGTCAGAGTCAGTTACGGACTGCTTCTACGTCAGTCACGTCACCAGTGAGACGACCAGCCCCCCCTCCCTCTACCTCAGCGCTGTGTCCACACTGAGCACTGTGGGCGGCGATCTTATCTGTACCTCCCCTATTTGCAAGCACTGACGAGCTATCGTTAACCATTATACGTAACATATATAACTAAAAACTTATCTGCTGTTATTCAGAAAGACTTGGTACTTACATTTCAGGAGAGATTATGAGCTGCCATACAAGCCTGAAATAGAAAAGAGAAGAACATGCATTTTAATTACGACTTACAAAGGGTAAGTAGTTAGGTTTACGAACATTAAGCAATACTAAGAGCACAAAGGAGCGAAAGGTTTTTCGAAACATGTATTTCAGAGTGAAGCTTTGTAAGTACTTCGGGACGCGGGAGCAATTGGTGTCTGTATGCATCGCCAGCAACACGACTGCTCGACAACGACCAAAACACGAGACTGACGCAGTGACTCCGGCCTACAGCGTTTAGAGTGACGAGTGTGCGAGGATGTGAGAGCTGTCGGCGACTTACCAGCACAGAATCGCGAATGCGACGCTGTCGAGCGCAGTGATAAGCACGAGAACAAGCATGTTGTCTGACTGCTTAGCACCAAATTAGTGTTTCCGCGGTTACCCCCGCTGTAGCTCCATTGTCGATACAGGAGACAAGGGAGTCTCACCACTCACGAGTGTCGCGCGGGAAAACTGCTCAACGAATCACTGTTTTTATTCACGTATTTATTTGGAAGCTGCGTAATAAGAAAACATGTTTAATGATTGTTGCATTGACCGACATCGGTTACATGCAATTTTGTAGTAGTTTAAAGATTATTCTTCATGAAACTTTCTGGCAGATTAAAATTGTGTGCCCGACCGAGACTCGAATTCGGGACCTTTGCCTTTCGCGCGAAAGTTTTCTAGAGTGGTAGAGCACTTGCCCGCGAAAGGGAATGGTCCCGAGTTCGAATCTTGGTCGGGCACACAGTTTTAATCTGCCAGAAAGTTTCATATCAGTGCACACTCCGCTGCAGAGTGAAAATCTCATTCTGGATTATTCTTCATGTATCCCTAAGCGCGATATAAAGTTAAGGTGAAAACGCCAACACTTGTTATATAAACGTTGGTTTTGATAGAAACTACGCAGATGTTCCGACGTTCCTCTTTCGGTTGTCTTTTGACATCCACCCAGCGCGTTCCAAAAATGTAGGTAGGATGACGTGCCCCGCTGTGCCTGTATACCAGAGCATTACCTTCCTGCCAGAGCATTCTCGTAATAGACGTGGGTAGACAAATTCCTGCAGTGACTAAAAATGTATCAAGCATTTTCCGCTTATCAAGTGGTCGACACCGGAAAGTTCGTCTGTGACAAACAATACGAAAATGATATACTTTTTAAGCTCTACAGCTCTGACGTTTAACATCTGTTTCCAGCCTGATGGAAACTATATTAGATGTTTGACGTTTAAATAAGCTAGCTTGAGAGATTATGGTTTTTAGATGCAGGACGATGTACTATTCTATAGAGTTTCTTCTTTACCATTGCAGCGACTATCGAATTTGTTTCCATTCCAGTGAAGGGTGCTACTTCAAGGCACAGACAACGTCAGTCGTATCAAAGTACATGAACGGTCACGTCCTGTCACACTCCACTGTACCACTTGGCCTGTTATTTCATGCTGTGTGATAGCAGTGTGTCCTTTGATCAAATATAATTGTTGACGTCTATATTGTAGAGAAATATCGCTTTTACTTTGAGGTCGATTCCTCATCTGCTAGTAAATCTACAGTACTTCTAGAACCATTCACTATAAAGCCGGCGTCGTCAGCAGTTTAGACGCATAATGAGGCCTTCTTCGTCGCTTACACTTCCCGAACACAAATGCTGGTTTCCGCCAGGAGTTTGCACATTTTCCCAGCCTGCGTACATCCGTAATATAATTCGCACGAAATGAAAGAGTTATGAGCGTTTTTGTTCACGTGGAAGTGGCGAGGTGAGACGTATTACCAGCTGAGGTAGTTGGTGTAGACTGTCCTCCACGCTGATACAAAAGATCTGGTAGTACGACAATAGCTTCAGAATGCTAGCTAAACCTACGTTTACAGTTTCATTTGCTGCAAGCATGATCAGATGTCTCACTGGTAAAGATTGATATTATGGCAAGATCTTACAGCACGGTGTGTGAGTTCTCCGTCTCGTTTACTAAATAGTTCAAGGCACTACCATATACGTAAAATGCATCGATAACTGGACAACGATTGTATAGCGCCACGGCAAAGCGTAAATGAAACCAAAACCTCCACACTCGGGTTTCTGCACTCACTATGACGAGTAACCGTCCAACGTCGTTTGCTAAGTATTCAAGATGTCGACGCCTCCTCGGTTCTCAGTCAACAAACAGGCGTAACTGTGAGGGGCTTAGCTGAGCCGTTGGTGTTGCTACGGTGCAGTAGTTCCCTGTGAAGACCAGAACTGCACAGTTAATAACAGCTTGACTACGAGCCGTTTTGATCTTTCAGACACAATGGTTCTGAGCAATATTGGACTTAACTTCTTAGGTCATCATTCCCCTAAGACTTAGATCTACTTAAACCTAACTAACCTAAGGACATCACACACATCCATGCCCGGGACAGGATTCCAAACAGCAACCGTAGCGGTCGCGCGGTTCCGGACTTAAGCGCCTAGAACCGCTGGCCACAGCGGCCGACTCTTTCAGACAAAGAGACTGTTTAATCATCGATTCAGTCACACAAGTGTCGTCCTCAGATAAATCGAGTAAGTATACAGGCACATATAACCGGCACATATCAGTACTTAAAGAAGCATGCTTAATGTCGTTACAAGGTACTCTGTATTTACCGTATACAAAAGGGAACTGAATGCTTTCCTAACGGTCCCGGCACGCGGCACCTCCGAAGCCGAAGATAGTGTGGAAATAAATGTGTTGGTTAAAAATTTACATGTGATCGTTATTCCAGGCTTTATTATCGAAAAACTTAAATATTTTCTTCAAAATAATTTTTATACATTAGACTTCCTGATAAAACCTTACACTCTCCTCAGTTGGTATATTGCAGCCTCTCACACGGATCTTGAGCAGGTCCTCTAATCGCTCCTTGATACAGTCATTTGACTATTGAAAATCCAACAAGACACCACTAGGAAACACTGCTCCGTATCGCAATAACTCAGGATGTAAAGTAATACCACGATACTAAAAATATCAGGGAACACCTCATCACATGTAAGACTGTCCTTAAGGCTTGTAAGCTCGCATTTATTGCAATAACTGACGTACCTAAAATGTTAGCACTCTCATTATTACGTCAGATAGGTAATGCACGTAGTAATTTCGTCTTATTCATGATTTCCTCTTCAAACTAACATACTATACTTGTTATTTAACACAAAATGTCATTAAAAGTTAACGTTATTCACGAGCAGCTAGTTGAGAATATGTATGAACTTCAAATGACACGACGAACCGTCTCGTTCTGCATATGAATTCAAACCCAGGTCATGCAAAATAAGATTTCGTGACTGACGGAAATTAACAGTCATTCCTGACTAGGCATAAAGAGAGTGATATACCTCGATTTTAGACAGTATCAGTTAACAAATATCAACTTTAAATTACATAACGTAAACATTTTTAACGGACGCGAATTCCTACCAAGCATCTATTGTCCCTGTTAACGAGAGATGTTAAATACTCCTTTTTCACAAGTAACTTACTTGAAATGCAGTGAGGTAATGGTTTGTGTTGGACTGGGATTCGAACCCGGAACCTAATCGGATTGTTATCGAAGCACAATCAAATTTGACGTATAGGATTTCCTCTGCAGTAGCTAGATATATTAAATGAAATGACGAGACGAAACATTAACTTTTTCCTTCCCAGGACTCCAACCCGGCACGTATCGCTGTTATATTCTAGAGAATAGGAACGTTAAATATGGGTTTGGTACACCAGCAGCTCTGGGTAGCTCTGAGGGATGAAGTAGCGAAGGCAGCAGAGGATCAAGTAGGTAAAAAGACGAGGGCTAGTAACCTTGGGTAACAGAAGAAATATTGAATTTAATTGATGAAAGGAGAAAATGTAAATATGCAGTAAATGAAGCAGGCGAAAAGGAATACAAAAGTCTCAAAAATGAGATCGACAGGCAATGCAAAATGGCTAAGCAGGGATGGCTAGAGGACAAATGTAAGGATGTAGAGGCTTATCTCACTAGGGGTAAGATAGATACTGCCTACAGGAAAATTAAAGAGACCTTTGGAGATAAGAGAACCACTTGTATGAACATCAAGAGCTCAGATGGAAACCCAGTTCTAAGCAAAGAAGGGAAAGCAGAAAGGTGGAAGGAGTATATAGAGGGTCTATACAAGGGTGATGTACTTGAGGACAATATTATGGAAATGGAAGAGGATGTAGATGAAGATGAAATGGGAGATACGATATTGCGTGAAGAGTTTGACAGAGCACTGAAAGACCCAAGTCGAAACAAGGCCCCAGGAGCAGACAACATTCCATTAGAACTACTGAAAGCCTTGGGAGAGCCAGTCCTGACAAAACTCTACCATCTGGTGAGCGAGATGTATGAGACAGGCGAAATACCCTCAGACTTCAAGAAGAATATAGTAGTTCCAATCTCAAAGAAAGCAGGTGTTGACAGATGTGAAAATTACCGAACTGTCAGTTTAATAAGTCACAGCTGCAAAATACTAACACGAATTCTTTACAGACCAATGGAAAAACTAGTAGAAGCCGACCTCGGGGAAGATCAGTTTGGATTCCGTAGAAATACTGGAACACGTGAGGCAATACTGACCTTACGACTTATCTTAGAGGAAAGATTAAGGAAAGGCAAACCTACTTTTCTAGCATTTGTAGACTTGGAGAAAGCTTTTGACAATATTGACTGGAATACTCTCTTTCAAATTCTGAAGGTGGCAGGGGTAAAATACAGGGAGCGAAAGGCTATTTACAATTTGTACATAAACCAGATGGCAGTTATAAGAGGCGAGGGACATGAAAGGGAAGCAGTGGTTGGGAAGGGAGTGAGACAGGGTTGTAGCCTCTCCCCGATGTTATTCAATCTGTATATTGAGCAAGCGGTAAAGGAAACAAAAGAAAAATTCGGAGTAGGTATTAAAATCCAGGGAGAAGAAATAAAAACTTTGAGGTTCGCCGATGACATTGTAATTCTGTCAGAGACAGCAAAGGACGTGGAAGAGCAGTTGAATGGAATGGACAGTGTCTTGAAAGGAGGATATAACATGAACATCAACAACAGCAAAACGAGGATAATGGAATGTAGTCGAATTAAGTCGGGTGATGCTGAGGGAATTACATTAGGAAATGAGACACTTAAAGTAGTAAAGGAGTTTTGCTATTTGGGGAGCAAAATAACTGATGATGGTCGAAGTAGAGAGGATATAAAATGTAGACTGGCAATGGCAAGGAAAGCGTTTCTGAAAGAAGAGAAATTTATTAACATCGAGTATAGATTTAAGTGTCAGGAAGTCATTTCTGAAAGTATTTGTTTGGAGTGTAGCCATGTATGGAAGTAAAACGTGGGCGATAAATAGTTTGGACAAGAAGAGAATAGAAGCTTACGAAATGTGGTGCTACAGAAGAATGCTGAAGATTAGATGGGTAGATCACATAACTAATGAGGAAGTGTTGAAGAGGGTTGGGGAGAAGAGAAGTTTGTGGCACAACTTGACCAGAAGAAGGGATCGGTTGGTAGGACATGTTCTGAGGCATCAAGGGATCACCAATTTATTATTGGAGGGCAGTGTGGAGGGCAAAAATCGTAGAGGGAGACCAAGAGATGAATACACTAAGCAGATTCAGAAGGATGTAGGTTGTAGTAGGTACTGGGAGATGAACAAGCTTGCACAGGATAGAGTAGCATGGAGAGCTGCATCAAACCAGTTTCTGGACTGAAGACTCCAACAACAACAACACCAGCAGCGACATGTGAGCATGTTTGAACTAGAAATAATATGACAAAGAGTTCAGTGGTGACTAGGAATCGGACCCCACACATATCGTTGTTGACTACACACAAAGAGACATCATATACCGAATTTCTCTCCACCAGCAGCTCGGAATAACATCCTTCACATACAGTGATCTCGCAAATAGTTTTGTGTCTCACTGGGAGTCAAAAACGTCAGATACCGTTACGGTTGACAACGAATGAAAATGCATTAAAAATAAAAATTATTATCTACCAGCAGATTGGTGCTCTCATGCTAGAGCTTGATAATACATCGTGAAAAGTTAAGTGCTGGGGCAGGATTCCAACGCATTCATGCGCAATATGTGGAGATGTTGAGGAATCTGCAGTTTTGAACAAACAACAGGTTGTAGTTGAGCTGTATTGTCACGAAGGGATCAAATTCCGCGTTAAGGGCGGTCTGAGTTGCATTCCCAGTTCAGAACCAATTTGACCGACATACAGAAGCTCAAATAAAAGACGGAACAAGTGTCCTGTGACCATACACAGGATTTGTTTCGCCACTAGAAATAAATAACTAGGTTACTGGTCATAGAGTTTCTACGTGTCGTCACTCCTTACTTTATTGTGTTTCCACCTAACGTCTACTTGGTAGAAAAGGAATATGATGTTTAATGTGATTTTCAGACCAGAATGCCATTATACCTTCTACACTTGGCGTAGCCAGAAGAGAATACAATCTGCCTCTCCCTACCAAAAAAAATCGGAAGAAGCTGGAATCGAACCCAGACCGGCATTCTATGAAACTAAAATCAGTCCACCTCTATCCTACAAATCAGTTCTCTATCACATCACCATTGCGGCACACAAGCTGAGAATTCTGTCACACAGGCTCTCTGAGCGGTTTGCAGTATGTTCAGTACATTGATTTACTTGGTTGACCGAATCGCCATGAACTAGCTGACTTGGCTACCCAGTGCATACATTCGACTCTATTTTGTAATCACTGAAATAAAATGACGTAACTGCCAACTACACAGAACTGCATACAGTGTAAGATGCAGAAATTTAAATAGGAAGTGTTCCTTTCGATTTGAGCTACCCTATAGCGCTATCTGTTTGTTGAAACCATCGTGCAGTGCAAAAGAAATGCTGTAACTGTCTGTCTCTCAGAAGTCTAGATCCGGCCATATGCGTGATCTCACAGAACCGTGGAATGCCGTAGTTCTGGAGAAACTGTTGTTCACTTGCAGAGGTGCTGTAGCTACGTCACAGCAAGTACCGTAACGGTAAGCATCGTGCATTGTTGATAAGACATCACGGGTTGTATTACATTCGCTACTTCATTTTTTTTTTTTAAAACGCAGTTTTGCTGTCTTCTGAGGTTTTCAATTTAATGGAACTTTGAATATAATTCTCTTCACTTCTCAACCCAAAATAGTCGCATGTGGAAAAAAGGCTAACTTCGGTGTCATTTTGTTCTTTTCAGGTTTAATAGACGGCCAGGCAGCAGATGCGTCTCGAAGCTTTTGTATTATGTATGGGGAGAGTGGATTCCAAAATAATCAAAAAAGTATTTTCTACATTAGCTGTCGTCTGGTAGTGGCATTTTATTCTTCTTCAAACCTTGTTTGACAGCTATAACTCAGAACAAGTTTTCTACATGCATGTAATCAGTGAACTGCATGTGCATTGTCAGACTGTTATAGATAACATCAGAGAATTCGCATATATCGTTGATGATTAACTTTTGTCTCATGTTTAGTATTGTTTTAACAACACTAAAAGAAAGCTTACGAAAACTGTATTGTAAGAAATGAAATAAAACTACCCACAATAACCTTATGACGAAAGTAAGTCTGTTTTAACAAAACTGAGTATCTGTACAGAAACGTGCCTCTATCTACACAAATTATTAAAATACTATTCACTTAGATTTCGATTGGGTCTGTGTTTAAATGGTATGCTGTGTCATAAAAAAATGGTTCAAACTGCTCTGAGCACTGTGGGACTTAACATCTATGGTCATCAGTCTCCTGGAACTTAGACCTACTTAAACCTTACTAACCTAAGGAGATCACACAACACCCAGCCATCACGAGGCAGACAAAATCCCTGACCCCGCCGGGAATCGAGAACGCTACCGCACGACCACGAGATACGGGCTGCTGTGTCGTACTCAACAGGCATGCAAATGTGGCATTTCATAAATAAAGTTACGTATTACTAGAAACCCAAAATTTGCTTGTCAGCAGCGGAAGGAAGCGTTACCTGTTGTGCAGAATTGTAAGTTTTTCAACATTGTACTTTGAGCTGAAAGTATTTTCTTGCGATTTGGTTAACAATTCATTTTCTTCACATTTATCACCCTGGCATGGGAGTCTTAAGTGAAGAACATTATTGAATTTCGTATCGTTGACGGTCGATTCGAATTTTCCAGAGACGCTTGTATCGTATAGCAGTTTGGCAGTCAGATAGCCGAGATCTACGACCATTAACACGACTCACTGAGTCTAGCTGCCAAGAGGATTTGATGTGTAAAGGTTTTCTTCTGATTTTGTTACAGAATTTTTTTGGGAATTCGCAGCTCCATGAAATAATGCACAAAAATAGCACGCACACGATTTGATGTGTAAAGGTTTTCTTCTAATTTTGTTACAGAATTTTTGTGGGAATTCGCAGCTCCATGAAATAATGCACAAAAACAGCACGAACGCGCTGCTCCTACCACGTTTAGATCTGACGATTTTCTCAACGGTTGGAAGACGGGACAAGGGCGCTACCACGGGGCTACGGACACACTGCTGCCAGCACACTACTCACGTCATGATATTGGTCGCTCAGCCTCATAACGCGTCACAGTTTCTTAGTTTACGTGAGGATTATATACAACGAGTCATTCAAATGGAAAGGAGATATCAAATGAGTTTAGCGAGTCAGTTCAGTACCATACGCGAAAGTGATTGTACTGTCACAGTGTTGCCAAATGTTTGAGACGACGTTGACAAATCTCAGCTATCCTAGGAACAGCTCTGTAGCGTTATAGGAGGAGAATCCTGTGCTCGTGTCATAGGAGGAAACGGATAGGCGGCGCGGGGTTTGGTTAATATGCAGCGTTTTCTGCTACCAGCTGTGTCAGATACACTCCTGGAAATGGAAAAAAGAACACATTGAAACCGGTGTGTCAGACCCACCATACTTGCTCCGGACACTGCGAGAGGGCTCTACAAGCAATGATCACACGCACGGCATAGCGGACACACCAGGAACCGCGGTGTTGGCCGTCGAATGGCGCTAGCTGCGCAGCATTTGTGCACCGCCGCCGTCAGTGTCAGCCAGTTTGCCGTGGCATACGGAGCTCCATCGCAGTCTTTAACACTGGTAGCATGCCGCGACAGCGTGGACGTGAACCGTATGTGCAGTTGAATGACTCTGAGCGAGGGCGTATAGTGGGCATGCGGGAGGCCGGGTGGACGTACCGCCGAATTGCTCAACACGTGGGGCGTGAGGTCTCCACAGTACATCGATGTTGTCGCCAGTGGTCGGCGGAAGGTGCACATGTCCGTCGACCTGGGACCGGACCGCAGCGACGCACGGATGCACGCCAAGACCGTAGGATCCTACGCAGTGCCGTAGGGGACCGCACCGCCACTTCCCAGCAAATTAGGGACACTGTTGCTCCTGGGGTATCGGCGTGGACCATTCGCAACCGTCTCCATGAAGCTGGGCTACGGTCCCGCATACCGTTAGGCCGTCTTCCGCTCACGCCCCAACATCGTGCAGCCCGCCTCCAGCGGTGTCGCGGCAGGCGTGAATGGAGGGACGAATGGAGACGTGTCGTCTTCAGCGATGAGAGTCGCTTCCGCCTTGGTGCCAGTGATGGTCGTATGCGTGTTTGGCGCCGTGCAGGTGATCGCCACAATCAGGACTGCATACGACCAAGGCACACAGGGCCAACACCCGGCATCATGGTGTGGGGAGCGATCTCCTACACTGGCCGTACACCTCTGGTGATCGTCGAGGGGACACTGAATAGTGCACGGTAAATCCAAACCGTCATCGAACCCATCGTTCTACCATTCCTAGAGCGGGAAGGGAACTTGCTGTTTCAACAGGACAATGCACGTCCGCATGTATCCCGTGACACCCAACGTGCTCTAGAAGGTGTAAGTCAACTACCCTGGCCAGCAAGATCTCCGGATCTGTCCCCCATTGAGCATGTTTGGGACTGGATGAAGCGTCGTCTCACGCGGTCTGCACGTCCAGCACGAACGCTGGTCCAACTGAGGCGCCAGGTGGAAATGGCATGGCAAGCCGTTCCACAGGACCACATCCAGCATCTCTACGATCGTCTCCATGGGAGAATAGCAGCCTGCATTGCTGCGAAAGGTGGATATACACTGTAATAGTGCCGACATTGTGCACGCTCTGTTGCCTGTGTCTATGTGCCTGTGGTTCTGTCAGTGTGATCATGTGATATATCTGACCCCAGGAATGTGTCAGTAAAAGTTCCCTCTTCCTGAGACAATGAATTCACGGTGTTCTTATTTCAATTTCCAGGAGTGTATTTAGGTGTGTAACCTTCCATCACGATTACAGTTTCCTATAAAATATATACGAACAAAACACTTACCTTCTTACTTTGTTACAAAAGATTATTTCAGTACAATAAAAAGTCTTTGGAAATCAGCTTTGCCAACCTTTCACACAAAGTAAGATAACAAACACTTTGCAGCTCGAAATCGATTGCATCTATGTGCAGTCTTGTGATGATTCATGAACTGCGCGATAAAGTAGAAAAATGTTGGTGCGAATGGAAGCTGTAAGAAACACAGTTACCTAATTACTCTGTACCACGGAATAATCAATTCATTTGATAATTCAGAAGAGAAGAAACTAAAAATTATGCCTATTAAGACAGAAACTAAAGTGCAGATGCGGGCGCTGTGCATATCTGCGCTTTTTCATCTTGAGATCTATATAAATAATGTATACTAACCAGCGTATTCATTGCTTTCGTAACGTTTTCCTCTTGTTCAGTCTTCTTATCATGAACTGGATCCACACCCATGAATCTGATTTTTCTTTGTATCCTTCCATCTACTATCTTTGTGTGTTATTGTTCTGTGTTCAAAAAGCAAAATATTATGAGTACTCCCACGAGGTATTAAAATGAGGTCGCAAAAAGGCTAACGAATTATAATCAAAATACAGTGAGACGGCAATTTGTCTCTAGTCATGGTGTTAAGTGGACAGAAATAGTTGGGTGTCATTGTCGTCTTTTCTTATTGAGATTTTCATGTTACCCTGACACAAGACGCCGAGTTAAATGTGTATATTCTCAGTGACGAAGCATCCCACATTCCATTCATCCTGATCCATTCGTTACGTGGATCGGAGGCAAAGAGTGATAGGAAAGCTGTTGTGGGGTGACGAATAACAATAACAATGGTAGTAATTAGAGATCAATAATCAAGGATGTTTACTGCATTACAGACAATTAACAAAATAACCAAGAATGGCTGAGTGTTTAATTGGGCCACAGAGTAAGTGTTCTTGCCACTTTGTTACTGATTTCTTTTCTAGTTGTTTTCAGAGAGAAAACTAAGAACCCCGTAGCCATACATATCGCTAGTACAACGAGATAGCCGCCCTTTGTGGCCGAGCGCTTCTAGGCGCTTCAGTCTGGAACCGTGCGACTGCTATGGTCGCAGGTTCGAATCCTGCCTCGGGCATGGATGTGTCTGATCTCCTTAGGTTAGTTAGGTTTAAGTAGTTCTAAGTTCCAGGGCACTGATGACCTCAGATGTTACGTCCCATAGTGCTCAGAGCCATTACAACGAGATATTAGCTATCAACTATCCTTGCTTTACATCACGAGACGAACATGGCGTCACTGAGCTGATATTTGAAATACATTTCTGTTTTCTCTCGATGTCTCTATAAACTGTGGTTTCTGTTTGCCATTAAAATTAAGGATCTCTCGTTTAAGCCTGCGTTGGCACTTTCGTGTCCCTTAGGAGACCTTACCTTTGGGATTAACCTCGTATACGTGTGTGTAAACGCCTTCCAATGCCCACTCAAAGAAGCCAAGGATACCTAGTCTAGCTTCAATATCACAAATACGCCGCAGTTTGTTGATGAACGCAGGCTTAAATTGATAATCATCTTGAATATTTATCAGTACTGTACCCATTTGTGTGAAACTCGTTTTCTACCGTGGATTCCCACAGCTACAGGAACACTACTTTAATACCTCTTACACAAAATACTTACGCAGTGCTATCAGACGAAAAGATCAACCTGGCACAAACTGTGGGAAGTTTGTTTTACAACCTTCGTACCTGGACAACGAGCTTTTTTTATTCGAGATATCTGTGAACGTTGCTGCATAAGACGATTTAAGAAGAAACTAAATTCCTTCAGCTACGCCAATGTTTAAAGAAATCGTGTTAACGGCACTAAATCGTGATTTGTAAATCGTTTACCAGCCGTATTCTGCCGTATTTCGCTGATTCGAAGGCAAAATGCTAACTAACAAATTTCACAGAAGGAAAAGGGGGACAAAACGTCTCCCATTCGAAGGTCATGTTATTTTACTTAAATGATTACAAAATCGGGTAAAACGAACAATGAGGTTTTCAGTATAAGCACATTACTGTCGTCAATATGACGTTTCACCGCGCAGGGCCTGTAATGATAAGGGGCCCGTTTAGGTCAGGCATATTGTACACAGAAGTGGAAGAGAGAGCACCACTAAATTCTGCAATCCGTATGCATTGCATATACGCAGAAATTACTGTTACAGTGTACTTATGGAGCCCAATGAGTGAGTTGTATATTTTCCGGTGAGAAAGAGCACTGGCAAACAGTCTTCGCTACATTAAGTTATTTAAACTGCCATCACTTTGAGCTAGAATTTATGGCCAGCGACTAAGTGTAAGGGCAGTGAGTCGGATGCGAGTTTCGCAACTGTGAAATACTTTCCTTACATTATGGAAGCGAATATTAAATTTGAACTAATATTGCGAATTTTTTTTACATGGATAGTTTAGAATGAAAATCTTTCTGTTTATTGCAAAGGAAAACAATTGATTTTCTAAGACATTCTGTGTCTTACACAACTTGAAACAGGTTACGTCATATGAAAGAACCGACAGCGACGTATATTGGAAGGCAGTAAGATCCGTTTTCGTTATCAAGTAACATCTTCATCAATTACTTTAGTTTTGATGTGATCTACGAGTAATTGCTGATGTTTGATATTAACAGGAAAAGGATTCCGTAGACAGGGAAAGAACTTGTTCTTGGGAAACTACTTCTATAATGACCAAAAGGACTTAAATGATCTTCAAGCACATGTGTTCCAGCAGCGGTATGAAGAAAATGATAGTAATAATGACGGTGATAATCGAATTATCCGGTAATTTCACACTTCACAGTGGATTTTCTCGAACTTATTAATTTCCTGAATTAGTGAAAATTTCAAAATAGCTTCAAATCGAGGCTATGACGACTAGAAGAGTCTTTAAATCCTACTGTCATGAGAATAGCATAATCTCTACGCCAGAAACTTGCTTCTACTTAACCATTTAATAGACTCGCGTTTTTTTCCACCGTGACTAGTTTAGTAAGCTAAGCACATCATCCATTACAGCACACTCCTGGGGCTGGGAAATGTGGCCACAATGGTCTGGTGGAACGAACTACCACAAGTGCAATGCGTGGGTTCAGGTATTTACTTTTAAGAGGCAGAAACAGATTTACTTTACCTCTGGTAACCTCAAGAGAAAGCTGTTATAATCCAGAATCTGCATTAAACATCACGGCCCTTCATTCCAAACTGGGCAGAGCCGGTTTACGTTGTAAAACGACATACGTGGAGATCAGGGTAAACAGAAATACTGTAACCAGTAAACTTACTTACATTACAAAATTTTATTTTATTTGATGAACTGATAGCCGTCTTAAGGAACAGGGCTCTTATTTTACTTGTACTTGATTGAACTAGAACGTTGAAAAATTTGGTGCTGGACTGTAATTCGAATTCGTATCTCCTCTTTCGAGGATCTGAATCTCTCAGAACATTATAGTTCAATCATTTAATTCCTTTTCCCATACTGCAGTCTTCTCTAGGTCTCCTCCAAAGGTAAATATGTGGGCCCGAATACTGATCAAGTACAAAAATATTCATAATTTCATTTCAAGCCCTACCACGTGCACACCGGCCTGCTAGTGAAAATTAACGTGCATTTTTAATGTTTGTTCACGTTGCCAACAATTTCTGGACAAACACGCACACATCTTACTGTTGATGAGTACGCAATTGATACTTAAGTAATATTCGTGGACAATAAAGAAGAATGATAGGAGTGCGGTTCGATTGTCGCTCAGGCACAAAAATTTGTGTCCTTATTTTAGATTAAACACCTAGCAGCTGGCAAGAAAAACCGATACGTAACATTTGATTTTACTTAGTTAATAATCCGATTCCGTCTTGGGTTCGTATCTCCGTCGCAGAACTTCACATCATGCGCTTCATCTTTAAATTCATACACACTTCGTTACTTCTGAATTGAGGTATATCAGACATCTTTCATGGTTAGTTAACAGGGATGTAAGGGTCTTGATAGGAGCCTAGTTTATTACAAAAACTGTCGTATTTTATTTTTATGTTTAGATTTGGTTACGGATATAGGCGAAAATTGCGGTACTTCATGACTCTTCATAGATAGTCAGCAATATGATGTGATTAGATTAGATTAGATTATACTTGTTCCATAGATCATGAATACGACATTTGGTAATGATGTGGAAAGAGTCATTTTAACGAAAGATTTCTTTACATACCATAATTCAATTTCTTTACAACAAATTTTTACCCTCTCTCTCTCTCTCGCTCGCTCTCTTCTCTCTGTCTCTCTCCCTCTCCCTCTCCCTCTCCGTCTCTCTCTCTCTCTCTCTCTCTCTCTCTCTCTCTCTCTCTCTCTCTCTCACACACACACACACACACACACACCCATTCACACACTTTTTTTTTCCTTATTGTAATTGTAATCACCTCAGACAAGGCAGGCTGGCAGCAGCGCATTACCCTTCTCTTCAGCCTTGAGTGGTACAATAACATGACAAATAGGTGGCACAGACAATACAATAAAAACGGCGGGCCAAAAATGTACTAACACTTGTTGACACAGCGCACATATCACGGATGACTGCGACGGCACACGTGAACAGTGGTGGCGTGACGGCGAAAGGACACTGAACACAAAACGAAGGCACACACACGAGACACTGATGGCGATGATCTCACGCGCGCGAATGTTCACTGAGCGTGTGCGAGTCCGGGGACCTGCCAAGGGAGGGTGTGGAGGAAGGGGACGGGGAGAGGAGAGGGCAGATTTCATGGGCAAGGGAGACAGGGGGAGGGGAGGGAAAAAAAGGGGGAGCCCGGGGGAAGAGGGGTGGAGGAAGGGGCTGGGGGAAATGGAAAGAGAAGGGAGGGAGGGTGTCAAGTGGAGAGGCCACAGGAAGTGGGGGTGGGTAGGATTAAAGTTGATGGGAGGGGTAGATGGAGGGGAGGAGGATTTCATCAGGGAGGGGGAGCTGCCAGAAGCCACCATTGGAGAGGGTAAGGAGGGTGGAGAGATGGAGACCAGGTGGGACGTGGGAATACAGGCGCAGCAGAGGGCGGGGTTGGGAGAGGATGGGTGAGACAAGCGGGTGAGGAGGGTCGAGTTTGCGGGAGGTGTACAGGATCCGTATCCTTTCAAGGAAAAGGAGGAGGTGGGGGAAAGGAATGAGATAGTACAGGATCTGTGTGGGGGAGGGGAGACGGATGCGATAGGCGAGGCGGAGAGTATATGGCGTTCAAGGATTTGAAGGGATTTATAAAAGGTAGGGCGACGGAGATCCACGACGGATGGGCGTAGCAGAGGATAGGGCGGATGAGGGATTTATAGGTGTGGAGGATTGTGGAGGGGTCCAGACCCCATGTACAGCCCGAAAGGAACTTGAGGAGGCGGAGTCGGGAGTGTGCCTTGGCCTGGATTCTCCGGAGATGGGGGTCCAGGAGAGGCGACGGTCGAGGGTGACGCCAAGGTACTTGAGGGTTGGAGTGAGGGTGATAGGACGGCCATAGATGGTGATCACACACACACATTCTCTTTTCATTTTTATTTTTTTTGTCGTGCTCGACTATCGGCGAGGCACGAAAACGTCTGTGAATGAGTTTCTTGGTTTTGAGTACATTTACGAAAGAAATGTAAAACAACTATGAGAGTTACTGATTTATGACGCTTAGTAGCAGTCAGTTCTGAGTATTATTAGTAAATAAGCTCCAGCCCCTAAGCCTAGTTACAGAAATGCGAATCAGACGCATTACGTATTCCAGGCCGTAACAGCCGCGTCTTTGAGGCGTCAGCTATGGTCTCTTCCCAGCCCACTGTAGGATCACATCGGTTCGTCTTCTTCCTGGTGGTAATGTAACTGAGATTTGGCAGCAACGCAAGGTATGTTTGGCAACTCTGTGATCGACGAGTTACTTCCTGGTGTGCACGGAATTAAGCCTCGAAGTGCACTTGATTTCTCGTGTCACTTCCATTAAATTACCTGAGTTGTTCTCGCTTGATGTGTAATAGAAGATTGTAAATTTACCGTTTTCACCCAGCAAAGTCATTGAACGTGGCAATCGCAACTAATCTCGTCTTGTAAAAAGCGGTTTAGAGTTCTAGCCACTACTGGCCTCGTAAGAGGAATGCGCGTACCATATTTATCTGTTAGCTCTGTGTTGAGAGACAGACAGTTACAGCAATTCTTTTGCACTGCACGATGGTTTCAACAAACAGATAGCGCAATAGAATAGCTCAAATGGAAAGGAACACTTCCTATTTAAATTTCTGCATCTTACACTGTATGCAGTTCTGTGTAGGTGGCAGTTACGTTCTTTTATTTCAGTGATTACAAAATAGAGTCGAGTGTATGAACTGGGTAGCTAAGGCAGCTAGTTCATGGCGATTCTGTCAACCAAGTAAATGAATGAGCTGGACATCCTGCAAACCGCTACAGTTAGCCTGTGTGTCATAATTCTCAGCTTGTGTGCCGCAACGGTGTGGTGATAGAGATCTGAGTCGTAGAACAGGGGGTTTGGTGGTCTGTTGTACTGATCGTAGTTTTGTAGAATGATGGTCTCGGTTCGATTCCAGCTTCTGCCGATGTTTTTTGATAGGCAGATTGTATTCTCTTCTGGCTACGCCAAGTGTAGAAGGTATAATGGCATTCTGGTCTGAAAATCACATTAAACATAATATTCTTTTTCTACCAAGTAGACGTTAGGTGGAACCACAATAAAGTAAGGAGTGGCGACACGTAGAAACTCTGTCACCAGTAACCTGTCTTATACTAGTTATGTATTTCTAGTGACAAAACGAACCCTGTGTATGGTCACAGGACACTTATTCCATCTTTTATTTGTACTTCTGTATGTCGATCAAATTGGTTCTGAACTGGGAATGCAACTCAGACAGCCTTTAACACGGAATTTGATCCCTTCGTGACAATACAGCTCGACTACAACTTGTTGTTTGTTCAAAACTGCAGACTCCTCAACATCTCCACATATTGCGCATGAATGGGTTGGAATCCTGGCCCAGCACTAAACTTTTCACTATGTATTATCAAGCTCTAACATGAGAACACCTATCTGCTGGTGGGTAATAATTTACATTTTAATGCATTTTCATTCGTTGTCAACACTAACAGTATCTGACGTTTTTGACTCCCAGTGAGACAAAGAACTATTTGCGAGATCACTGTAAGTTCAAGGATGTTATTCCGAGCTGCTGGTGGAGACAAATCCGGTAAGTGTCGTCTCTTTGCGTGTCGTCAACAACGATATGTTTGGGGTTCGATTCTCAGGCAGCACTGAACACTTCGTCATATTATTTCTAGTTCAAACATGCTCACTTGTCGCTGCTGGTGTAACAGACCCATACTTAACATTCCTTTTCTCTAGAATATAACAGCGATAAGTGGCGCGTTGGAGTCCTGGGAAGGAAAAAATAATGTTTCGTCTCGTCATTTCATTTAATACATCTAGCTAACTGCCGAGAAAATTCGATATGTCAAATTTGATTGTGCTTCGATAACAGTCCGATTAGGTTCTGGGTTCTAATCCCTGTCCAACACAAAGCTTTACCTCACTGCATTTCAAGTAAGTTACTTATGAAAAAGCAGCATTTAACGTCTCTCGTAGTTCGTTAACAGGGACAATGGATGCTGTGTAGGAATTCGCGTCCGTTAAAAATGTTACGTTATGTAATTTAAAGTTGATATTTGCTAACTGATACTGTCCAAAAATGAGGTATATCACTCTCTTTATGCCTAGTCAGGAATAACTGATAATTTCCGTCAGCCACGACATCTTAGACTGCATGATTGGTTCAAATGGCTCTGAGCACTATGGGACTCTACATCTGAGGTCATCAGTCCCCTAGACCCTAGAACTACTTAAACCTAACTAACCTAAGGACACCGCAGACATCCACGCCCGAGGCAGGATTCGAACCTGCGACCGTAGCAGTCACCCGGTTCCGGACTGAAGTGCCTAGAACCGGACGGCCACCGAGGCCTAGCTTGCATGGCCTGGGTTTGAATCCAAATGGAGAACGAGTCAGTTCGTCGTGTCATTTGAAGTTCATACATATTCTGAACTAGCTGCTCGTGAATAACGTAATTTTTAACGACATTTTGTGTTAAATAACAAGTATGGTATGTTACTTTGAAGAGGAAATCTTGAATACAGCAAACTTACTACGTGCATTACCTATCTGACGTGATAATGAGAGTGCTAACATTTCAGGTATGTCATTTATTGCAATAAATGTGAGCTTAAAAGCCTTAAGGATAGTCTTATCTGTGATGAGGTGTTCCCTGATATTTGTAGTATCGTGGTATTACTTTACATCTTGAGTTATTGCGATACAGAGCAGTGTTTTCTAGTGGTGATATGTTGGAAACATTTTCAATCTTCAAACGACTGCAGCAAGGAGCGATTGGAGGACCTGCTAGACAGCTGCGTTATGTAAGTCTCATGGGAATCAGGGAATCAGGTGAAATGCAATTCAGGTTGTTCGGATACTCTAGAGCACGACTGTACGTAAAATCTGAAGTTAAATATCAAATGTTTTCACCAATAGCGAATTGCTGGAACCTTAACTGACGATAGAATTGTTTTGGTTGACTGGGATTCGAACCCAGCATCTAGCACCGTCGTTTTATAGCAAGGAACAGACGATAAATAGCTGTTGTTGGTTCACCAGTAGCAAGATGGGCGCATGTTTAGCTAGACATCAGGCGAGGAAAAGTTCTGTGCTGAATGGAATTCAAACCCCGCACACGTGGTCATGAAGACGCTTTACCCATCAAATTCTTTTCCAATAATAGCTGGGAGTGGCATGTTTGTACTTTCAATGTTGTGATAAAAAATACTCTGCTGGCTAGAAGTTGAATCCACAACATGTCGTCGTTGGTGATCACAACGAACACAACGTCAAACCCAAATCCGTTTTCATCAGCAGGATGGAGAGCAATGTTTGAAAAGATGTAAGGAAACGTTTGATCTTGTAATGTTGTGATAAAAAGCTTATCATGTGGCTATGAGTTGAAACGAACAAGTTACAACTGACAACGCACGAAGACACGTTGAAAATGCAACTATTTTTCACTAGTAGTTCGGAGTGCACATGCTAGGGCTTGAAATGAAATAATGAATATTTTGTGCTGATCAGGATTCGAAACCAGATAGGTGCCTTTCGAGGACGCCTAGAATAGTTTGCAATCTTCGCGAACACAGTGAAGTCGAATTCTAATCCCAGTCCAGCACCACAATTTTCAACGTCTCAGTTTCAAATAAAGTAAGAGCCTTGTGAACTTACATGGCCATTGGTTCGTTAAATGAAATACGTTTTCTAGTTTACGACGGCTTGCTGGTGACAGAGTCTCTGCCTTATGGGGTTTCTCCATCTGTCACAGCTCAAACGAATGCCTAGTCGACAGCGAAGGGATGTTACCTTTACTGCGGATATTGAACTACGGAGCTTACTGGCGTTCTGCACTTGGCGGTACTACGGGTCAAGGAGAGTTACTTGTGTGTGTTAAAAATCTACGCATGACGTAACATGTGAAGCTACACGTTTTACACATCAATACAAGATTAATCCACCAGACCACTAAACCCCTGCCAAGCACATAATTATGAATTGCAGAGTATTTATTTAGATGTAGATGCAGATGTCAAGGGACGCGTAACAGGCAGGAGGGCGGGATCTGGGAATGGATAGAAGTGCAGAAGTGCAAAATATAAGCTTGAAATGCTTTCAAAGTATTGTTTACTTAGATGTGTGCCACAGTTCGTTTTATCCTAGGACCGAGGGATAAGGAAGGACTGTTCTCGGAACGAACAATGGGTTATAGGGAAGGGGTGGTCAAAGAATACGGTTTCATAGGTGGTGCGGGGAATGATAGAGAGTAAAGACAGCAGCAAATAAAAGAGAAAATGTAGCGTCATTGGAAACCGCTAGATTTGTTTACAAAGTTTTGGGGAGTGTAATAGAAGGCCACTCACGGTGACAGTGTCAGAGAGAGAGTGTGTGAGAGAGAATAGAAGAGAGATCTGTTGCCACGCGATGTTGCACTAGCTCCCAATGAGGAAAAATGACGAAAAAGAAGACATAACAAAACATTTTAAGAACTCTAATACTTTATCCAGAATGTTTCATTATTTTGTACTTCAATCACGCGTCTTGGCATAGAATGGATAAGCCGTCGGACGTAACAGCCTGAAGAAGCAACTTCCTCCCAGGTTTCCACGACGCAGTCCACAAGAGCGTCCGCAGTAGTTGGTTTGTTTCGTGGCCAATTCTCTGTTAATGTTCTGGAGATCTCAGCCCATGGAGTTCATATCAGCCGCCCGTGGCGGTCAGTCCATGACGTTGACGCCCGTCGTGGAGAGCCGCTGCTGAACAAATGCAGACTTGTGAATGGGAGAATCGTCCTCTTCCAGTGTGACGTCCCCTTCTGCGTACAGCATTCGCACTGACGGAAGCATCACATTTTCCAATATGTGGGCATACTGCGCGCTGTCCAGAGTTCCTTGTTCCTGTGAAGAATTCCCGACCCTCTCGCAGAATTCCAACCCCAGCAGGCAACAGATAGCCGGCCAATTCTTCTCGTCGTGGTTACATATTCGCGTCGATGGCGAGTCCCTTGCGGCCTGTAAACGATTCGTGGACCGTCGTATTGGTGGAAAAAACCTTCTCATCAGTGAAAATGACGTTGTCCCACGACGCCCTCAGATGGAGCTCCGCAAATGCTATCCGGTATAATACGTCGTCTTCGCTGAGCTCTTGTGTCGTCGTGCATGCAGTCCAGCGTCCCTCAGCCTTCGGCGAATTGTGCCACTGGAGCCGGGGAAGTTGGTCTCCCGCCGCAACTGCTTCGCGTTCAGAAAGGCATTTTCTCTGCTCCTAGACATTAGGTCCCTGTCTTCCTGCTGTGAGATCACTCTCTTCCTGCCGAAGCCAGGAGCCCTGTTAGTGATGCTTCTTTCAAGGCAGATCCTCCACCATCTCGTTGAAGTGGTATTTGGTAGCCATAATACCGTCTGCCAGCTTCTCTGATGGAACATCCTCCTTCCTCAATGAGAGCGACGACTCTACCTCGGCCGGCCGGAGTGACCGAGCGGTTCTAGGCGCTTCAGTCTGGAACCGCGCGACCGCTACGCTCGCAGGTTCGAATCCTGCCTCGGTCATGGATGTTTGTGATGTCCTTAGGTTAGTTAGGTTTAAGTAGTTCTAAGTTATATCGGACTGATGACCTCAGGTGTTATGTCCCATAGTGCTCAGAGCCGTTTGAACCACTTTTTGACTCCACCTCGAAAAGACCTCTCCCAGTGAACCACTACAGCAGACAGCCTGATGTGTATTTCTGCTTACCGCTCTTATACTGATGCCAGGAGAGGAGGTAAACTTATTTACGTCAAACGGAGCGGCAGAAGCAGAGGCATGCGGCGCAGCCGTGCTGGTTCGTCCCGGGCTGTCGGCCCACCAACGCCACCGCCTGATCGCTCACTTCCGTCTTGCCTCGGCCAGCCCGGCTGGCCCGTAGCTCGCGAGCCGCGGCTAGTACAGACCCGGGCCGCATGGCCACGATCACCCCTTGAAGGATCAAACGTTACACCTAACTTACCCACGTCTCTAGTACAAACAAACGCAGCTACAGCTATTATGGTATAACACGTGCAGGCACACCTACAGTTGACGATTTATTCAAATATTTGACGAACAATACTTTCAAAAATACATTCATTTTAAACATAGCTACCGCAAAATATTTCACCTAGCTAGCAATAGTATGATGCAGGAAACTATACTTTCTTGTAAGCGCTGTCCATTAGATGTAGCCTTAAGAAAACCTGTATTCAACCACGACAACTAAGTGGAATGTAAAAGTAAACAGGTTTAGCGGCGGCTACTAAAAATAATAGTATATACTTAGTATGTAATGCATGCTTTGTGCACTTACAACATGTACTCAGTGTCTCTGAAACAATACGTGCTGCACGACGGAAATTACTTCCTGCCGAGGCACTTCATTTACATCTCAATGATACACGACTACTAGAGAACATTACTCTTTACGGCAATCAATCCACTTGTAAATTAACATCATAATATCGCAGATATTAGGCAACACGTTACTATGGATGTGTAAGGTCCCTAAGGTTTGCAACTAAACATGCTACTCCTAGCTACTACTGAATATGAAGCTGATTATTCACGTGTCTTCATAACCATGGGTGCGGCGTTCGACTATCAGTCAGCATAGACGTTTTCGTCATCTTACTTCTAGTTAAACGTGTGCACATCTCGCTGATGGTGAACCAACATTGGAAATTTATCGTCTGTTCCTGGTTAAACAACGACGGCGGTAGGCGCCGGGTTCGAATCCCGATCAGGCAATACAACTTCAGTCGTCATTTAAGGTTCCAACCCCACTACTGGTGACAAACTGTGATATCTACATTCTGATTTTACGTACTTATTCAACAATCCGATTAGGTGCTGGGTTCGCATCCTTGTCCCCAGCATTACATGATGGCATTTCAATTTTAAACATGTGCATCCTTTATTCCTTGACAATGCAACACTATATAACATCTTTCGAGGTTAATTTCCAAGAAGGTAATTGTCATGTTAGGGTTCCTGCTTTCGTACAAACATTATCGTCATTTATGTTCAACTTGAGAATTGATAACTGATACTGGTGCCAACGTCAATATTTTACGTCTCTTTCTGCCTAGTGATCGAGTCGCGCTAAAGCACAAAGGTTTGCTAGGTTAACAATGGCTTTACATTCTGGGTTTGCATCCGCATCCAGGACAAAGACGTTGGTCATGTCATTTAAAGTACAACTTCGTGTAAAAGTAACTGTTGATGAGTAATGTGAACAATGATGTTACTTGTGATTCGCTGTTAATGCTGGGATTTGTGTAGAGTGGTTGCCGCCGTTAATCACGTTTTCTTTTAACTACTTAGTATTACATAAAGTTGATGCGAAACCACTTGCCATTGAACGTTGAACGACGTTCAGCATGTGTTGGGTAAACCTTTTAGACAGCAAAGAACTTGTTTCCAATTCCCATACAGCTTTTCAAATCCATATACTGTCTCAAATATTTAATTGTGCCAAAGGATTACTGAACAATTTATGTGACAAAACTAGTTGTCTCATAACATTTAAAATGTCACTTATTGTAATTAAGTGTAGTTTACAGAAGTTAAGGACTGTCTGATCTCTTCTGTACTATCGTGGTGTTACTTTACTTCTGGACGGAGTGTCATAAAGACCGGTGTTCTCTAGTAGTCTCTAGCGGTACCCATTGTATATCTTACAACGACTGTACTGTGAAGGGTAGCGACTATGTGCAACACAGATATGCTATTTTGGTTGCATACATACAGTTGCAGCCTACACGTTGGAATTCAGGGGTGACCCACTTTTTTTGTTGTCAAGTGTACCTTTTTTCAGTGTCGGGCAGTACTGTACCCTTTCATTGTTACAAAATTTGGAAAACAAGCACTGTGTTTTCTTCGTGGACTCTTTTCCTGCACTTACACACTCCTTTCCTAAAACGCAAATCTGCTTTTATCAGATGGACAGGAACGTAACCGTTCACCCATTATTATGCCATTTGCAATTTTTAAACGGCCTCATCACTCACCCTGTTCTGAATTCATGGACAAGCAGTTTGTCCAAGCATAACATTTTCTGTGTACCTGGTAGCGGTAAGTAACCTCCACATGGCGTACCTTCCCTTTTGTCGTAACTATTTTCATTACCGGCCCTATATAGAATTCAAATAGCTTAGCTCTATGGACGTATATGGGAACAAAGGCTGTGTGAAAGGGCACGGCCACAGTGTCGGTGGCAACACTTCCGCTGTTGCTGAAAAACTCTTCCGCAGATGGTGGACAACGTGCAAATCAGCAGGTGGCTCTGGTCGGAAAACCAACGATACAAAATGCTTGGCCGCAAGTCCCACACTACCTGTGACACCTACAAAAGGATCGGAAAGGTAAGCTACAGTTCATTATCCTTCGTGTATACGGGACGTCATTTTGACTTTCGTGATCGTTCTGTTTGCAGCACGTGAGGCGGCCGTGGCGTTCAAAACAATAACAGTCGCCTCAAGTTGAGAGGACGTTACGCTTTTTCATTACTGCGGGGTTAATTAACCTGGTGGTAACTTTGTTAATAAGATTTGTAAAGTTCTGCATTCATATCGATTAGAATCTGAATAAGGGAGAGATTAATGGTGTGCATGCATCAACTCCGAAACTTATTGAAGAAATTTTACGAACTATTTTCCATAAAAATCTTCATCCGCCCTGAAAGTGAGACGACTTGCTAATTTACAAGCAAAAAACAATATAAAGGCTGACAGCGTTTAACTCAGTATCGTATATATTCAACGGTCTTCATTAAGTTAATTTTTAAAATTATGAAACCAGTTTCACGATTGAAATGTAATTACACTCACTTTCAGACGAAACAGAACACCGTGAACGACTAGAGTTAGGACGCTGATATTCACAGGACAAGTACAATAGTATGCTCTGCAGAAATGAGTGTAATTTGATCCATGACGGCCGGCGGCTTCAAGGTCGACATCGATATCGCGGCACAACACCACCTACCAGTAAAATTTCCCTGCGTCTCTCGTTGTCGCTGTAAACCGAAGGTAATGGATCAGTGTGACTTGAGCAGAGCTGCCGGGCGTCTCGCAGATTTATCCTCGAATTGTAACGTCAGATCAGTGAGTTTGAAAGACGTCGAATTATTAGCATGAAAGATTGTGACGCATCCATCCAAGAAATTGCTGCTCGTGTGGGATGAAGTGTTTCGGCAGTGCAGCTGGTGTGTGCAGAATGGTTCACAGAAAACCGTGGAACACTACCAAATGGGTGAGGTCACACCAGAATAGACCACACACCCGAGAAGATTGACGCCTCATCCAAACGGCATTGCAGGACAGATCTGCTCTAGCGCAACCGTGGAACAGTATAACACATCGTAAACTATCAGGGATGACAGTCCGTCCCCAAATATTAAGACATCTGTTACATGCTCGTCGTCCACTTCTCTGCCTATCTTTGACGAATATAGAGAAACATGAAACCCGGCAATGGCATCAGGTAGTGTATTCGGTCGAATATATGACAGCGCATTTTGAACAGCTCAAAAACCCTTTGATGTTGGTATTGTTTTTGTAATGAAATGACGAGAAACCTAAAATTGTTGGTGAAAGGTGCACTTTAGTTGAAGACATTATTGTTTGAAAAACAAGTGTTGTAAAACAATTAGCAATATGTAAGTCACCTTTTGATCCTCTTGTAAATGTGTCAGTCTTGTTATGCTTTTTATTTTTGCAGCAGATGATCATTTTGTCTTGAATATTTATTCGCATTTCCATGTTTGATGCTAAATTTGTAAATTATTGATAATAACAGCTCACCCCTGAGAGCAGACAGAGAGACTGTGTGTTCACTCTTATATGAGGATAACATCGATTGTTACACAACATACATTTTTGTGATTACAAAACGCCTTGTATTGCTGCATTGTATTTCATGTTCATAGACGCGTTTCGCCTTTTTTCAGTTTAAGGCACATCATTAGAATTTTTATTCAAATGAGTGACTAACTATGGTTCTTCCTCTTTCTAGTCGGCATCGATGTTTCCTCTCATCTGGTCAAATGGAGCTCGCACTATTGTTCCATGTGTGTGTGTGTGTGTGTGTGTGTGTGTGAGAGAGAGAGAGAGAGAGAGAGAGAGAGAGAGAGAGAGAGAGAGAATATACATGCATGGATTTTATTCCATTTGATTGAGTTTTGGTTAAATGTTCGCGGAGACGATCATGAACCAATTAGTAAGTGGAAATCGAGTTGGGAGGCATTATGGTCATGGTAATAATGCTCTGTTCTAGCATTCCTCTATTATTTTATTTATTAGCGCAAACAATGAGTTTTTGGTACGTGTGCTTGACCATTCTACAGAGTTTTCTTTTCTGCTTAGGTTCTCTGTATGTGGTAATTTTCTTGCAAAGTTATGAAACGTATTTTATTGTTGATTCTAATTATTTTCAGGTCTCCTTCTTTAGTGGTTGATTTGTGATTGTGTTGTCTTAGTCGTTCTGCAAATGTTGAGTGGTTTGTACATACTTCCAGGCTCTCATGTGCTTTTTGTATGTACCATCAACTGTTCTGCCTGATTGTCCTATGTATTTGCCACTGTAATTGAAATATACCTGCTTTCTGGTATATATCCGTGTATTTTGGCAGTTTTGGGGTCTATTTCGTGATACATTTGTCTGTTGAGTATGATATGTTTATTCTCTCTCTTTTGAAAACATTGGTAATTTTTTGTGTGTGTTTGTGTTTGGATGTCATTATGTGCCATCTTCAGTTTTCTCTTTTGTTTTCCTAATAATTCTGTGTAGTTGTTATGGTAGTGAGTGACTGTGATTGTGTATGGTCCTGTTGTGATACTGTCAATGGTTTTGCCTTTTCTGATTATATTTTAATTTTTATTTTGTTGTTAAGTTTTGCGACTATATCACTATTGTACTCATTGTTTCAGGCTGTCTACATTATTAACTCCAGTTCTTTTAAGTAGTTTTCGTTGTTGAGTGAAACTGTAATGTGTAGAAGTATTGTTTGCTGTTGTGAATGTGTGTTTTTATATTCCTAGGGGGTAATAATGTCAGTTGCTGTCGGTGTACGGTAAATTTCAAACGTATGCATATTGTTTTGCTTTTTGATTGTTATATACAGTAAGTAGATTTGATTGTTCTCTTCTCATTCCATTGTGGTTTTTGTATTTTTATGTAGCTTCTTGATGTCTGTATGTAATTCTACAATTTTTCTTTGTGGTTCATCTATTAAGCAGAGGACGTCATCCATTACTTGAAACAGGATAGTATGATGTGTTCATTTGCTGCTGCTTTCTAAACACTGGGACAGTTATAACTGGGTCCCTATCTCGAGACATAGACAACCGGTCTCAGGTTATACACTGGAGGTCCTTGTATCCCCATTCGCTGTTCCCCAGAATCGGCCGGAAATTTCTCAAGGTCACCTAGGTGATGCACCCAGGCAACTGTGCAAGTGATATTCAAGATCATTACGTAATTCTTAAGTCATCACATGTCAAAAAATGGCGGAAACCCCGTCTACCTTTCCACACCCCACCCCTTTGAAGCATGAGGATTAAGCACTTTTTTAACTAGGACACTTAAGTGTGAGGCGTTGTTATGCAGGTGGACTGCAGAGGAAGAGGATGTAGCTATCTCTTTATAACAAATTATGTCACCTGAGTTGTGTTTGTGTGTTACGCGACACCTGCAGAGGCCATATCGAGTCAGATCTGTAAGTACTCTCATTATACCACATTTTACGTATTTTTCACATATTTCCAACAATGTTCCTGTTTTATAACTGTATGCATTCTGGAGCTGAGTAGCGTTGGGAGACGAGTTGTAGCCTGCGCCTTTTTTATAACGTTATATCACTTCAATTGGGTTCTATTTGTTAACAAGAGTTTTGTATTAGCTGGAACCAGTAGAGACTGCACCCATGCAGATATGTAAGTACTATAATTACTCCGTACAATCACACAGTTTTCCCAAATTATACCTATTTTCACTCTTTTCTTGAATTTCTTTTTTCCAGTTACGCAAGATACACTGCTCTCTTCCCGAGGTCGTTACGACGTCATGGGGCTCTCAGGCAATCACAATGCAATATGGGCTCTAATTAGATATCACTGATATTAAAGCTCAATTTCCGAAATCCATCTGTTTGACTTGTGACACTCTGGAGTTGAACAGCATACCGTTAGGTTGTATTCAGTGTCTGTTTGTTAATAATAAGTTATGTTACTTGAGATGTATTTCATTTGTAACAGATCAATGTTTCGTCCTTACAACCACTAGCAGAAACGACACTGACACACATACGTAAGTAATCTCATTCATCCATATTTTATGAATTTTTTCCGTATTTTACGCAGTTTTAAACTTTGTGCCAAATGATACGAGTTATGTGTCAACATGGTGTTAACGTCGCCTCGCATCGAGACAAAATGTGACGTCACATATGACACGTCACGTCATGACGTCACATCACAGTGGCGCACCTTGTTTTGGCACGTCGTGATGCGTTGCGTAGACGTCGTGAATTTGTCAGTCGATAACAATACAGCACGCTGCCCATTATTTTTCGTTACTGAGACACCATTCCATTATTGGTGTTTGACGTCACAGTGTTATAAAAGTAATAATTCGTACAAATAGTGACTTGATAGAGAACTCTATACGCGCTACCGATTTCTAGACAGACATGCTTTATATAATACACATATCACACAGCAGAAGGTGAAGCACCACTACACTAGTACGTGGGACGTCAAGGTAACATTGGATGCTTCCAACCGACGTGGTTGTTTGTGTGTAGCACAGTGCTACAAAATACACCTCTAGAGATATAAGAAACGAAAATGAATTTGCCCACGGGGGAATCCGTCACTCAGACTCGGTTGTGTGGGCGTGTAGCCGAGAATTCCGACGTTTGCGGACACACTACCCACGACCCTCTCCGGTCTGGCCCCAGACATTGCTGCTGCATCAGTTCTGTCCGACAGATCTCCTCCCCACGTTGATAACGGCAAGCAGATCATGACGCGTCCATGAAAATATGTACGTCTGGCACCCACCTACATAACAGAGAACTCTCCCAAGCATTTGCATATCGAACGAGTCAAGCGAGATCCATGGTAGGTGACTCATCGTGCGATTGTGAAAAACAAGTCGCGAATAACAGAGCTCCACATGTTTTCCTTACATTACACCAGACCATCTCACCAGGCGAGGTAGAGAGATAATATATGTAATATATGTGTAACCTTCTCCACTCTGCAGGCTGGCATAGATGGCGCTCAATGGTTCAGTGAGAGGGTATCCCGCCACAGAAAAGCTAGCTCCGCCACACACCGTCAGGTGGCTTGCGGAATATGGATGTAGATGTAGATGTAGATGTAGCTGTAACTCACCGGCGTCTTTGCAGACAAACGTTCCTAACAGTTGAAGCGCCAAGCACTGCCCTCCCCGCTGTACCAACTTTTCTCTCTGGACCACCTAGGCGAACCAGTCGCAACTCGCAGGCACTCACACGCACACCAGATGACATTGACCTAAGTGGTTATAAGGTTGTAGCAGTATAAGGATCGTAGCAATAAGGTTGTAACAATATAAGCTTCGTAGCAGCGAATTCCTTGTCGCTGTAACACACTCCTTAGTGAGCGGGAGACTTCTGCAAGGCACTAGTAACGTAATGCTGGACTTGTTTCTAATAGGATTAATCCACATGCTAGTATTATGTGAACACAAACTGGCCAAAGCTGTTTTTCCTGAAAAACAGTACTGAGAACAGACGCACACAGTCAATATAACGTAAGGGAAAATAGAACCTGTATAGCTAGATGCTTTCCTCTCTGTAGCCCTACGTTTTGTTAGTGGCACTAATTGCCTTACTGTGGGTGCATCTTGAGAAGAAAGATACCGAATTCACATGATCCCCTTTATAAGTAACAAGCGGTCAAGAGTCTGGATAAGCATTTAATGAATCTGAGTCTAATTTGGAAGTGGAAGTGTTCTTGAGATGATTATAGCCCGCATCCATTAAACCAAAGTGGTAAGTGTCTGAGACTGTACGTCAATCCTCGTATTTTGTCATAACACACCACGGAGTTCTTAAACAACTTACGTACGTGATGAATCAGTTCTGTTTTGGAGACCAATTGTCGCTAATACCATACTGCCTTTATCGCTGTGTAGTACATATCTGGAAGGACGATATTTTTTATCAGCCATAGCTGTGAGTACATAAGAAATCTAGTTTCACAGACTTGATTCTGTAGGAAGCGACATGGACAGGTTAGATGGTTTCAATCTTCCGGCGGAGTAACTCTGAATTACACCGTCAGATCGAGCGTAAGTGGCTTTGTTTCTTTGTATAAGCGGCCTTCACGTTGAAATTATAGGCATACAGTGAATAGTTTTATACACCATCATAGATCACGACTGTCTTTCTTTCAAGTATAGTTTCGAGGTATTACACCCTGTCACTACCGACTGATCTACACTGCTGGACATTACAATTGCTACACCACGAAGATGACATGCTGCAGACACGAAATTTAACCGACAGGAAGACGATGCTGTTATATGCAAATGATTAGCTATTCAGAGCATTCACACAAGGTTTGTACCGCTGGCGACTCTTACAACAGTGCTGACATGAGGAAAGTTACCAACCGATTTCTCATACACAAACAGCAGTTGACCGGCGTTGCCTGGTGAAACGTTGTTGTGATGCCTCGTGTAAGGAGGAGAAATGCGTACCATCACGTTTCCGACTTTGATAAAGGTCAGATTATAGCCTATCGCTATTGCGGTTTATCGTTTCGCGACAATGCTGCTCTCGTTGGTCGAGATCCCATGACTGTTAGCAGAATATGGAATCGATCGGTTCAGGAGGGTAATACGGAACCCCGTGCAGGATCCCAACGGCCTCGTATCTTTAGCAGTCGAGACGACAGGCATCTTATTCGCATGGCTGTAACGGATCGTGCAGCTACGTCTCGATCTCTGAGTCAACAGATGGGGCAAGGCAACAACCATCTGCACGAACAGTTTGCAGTAGCATGGACTATCAGCTCGGAGACCATGGCTGCGGTTACCCTTGACGCTGCATCACAGGCAGGAGCGCCTGTGATGGTGTACTCAACGACGAACCTGGGTGCACGAATGGCAAAATGTCATTTTTTCAGATGAATCCAAGTTCTGTTTACAGCATCATGATGGTCGCATCCGTGATTGGCGGCATCGCGGTGAACGCACATTGGAAGCTTGTATTCGTCATCGCCATACTGGCGTATCACCCGGCGTGATGGTATGGGGTGCCATTGGTTATACGTCTCGGTCACCTCTTGTTCGTATTGACGGCACTTTGAACAGTGGACGTTACATTTCAGAGGAGTTGCGACTCTTGGCTCTACTCTTCATTCGATCCCTGCGAAACCCTACATTTCAGCAGGATAATGCACGACCGCAAGTTGCAGGTCCTGTACGGCCGTTTCTGGATTCAGAAAATGTTCGACTGCTGCCCTGGCCAGCACATTCTCCAGATCTCTCACCAATTGGAAACGCCTGGTCATTGGTGGCCGTCACAATACGCCAGTCATTACTCCTGATGTACTGGGGTATCGTGTTGAAGCTGCATGGGCAGCTGTACTTGTACACGCCATCCAAGCTCTGTTTGACACAATGCCCATGCGTATCAAGGCCGTTATTACGGCCAGAGGTGGTTGTTCTGGGTACTGATTTTTCAGGAAATACGCACCCAAATTGCGTGAAAATGTAATAACATGTCAGTTTTAGTATAATATATTTGTCCAATGAATACTCGTTCATGATCTACATTTCTTCTTGGTGTAGGAATTTTAATGGCCAGTAGTGTATTAAAGTTAGTCTCACAACAGGTTAAAATCCAACAAAGGTAAAGCGCTTATGTATTTGAGTTTTAGGCCTAATAGTCAACGACATCTAAAGTAGTACTACTTCCTCAATACATTTGTAGTTCTGGGAACGGTGTGCATCGAGAAAAGTGATCTTTCGGTGCAAGTACAAAAATAAATCGCCGTCTAGGATAAAATAGTCGTGCTATCCTTATAACAGCGAGGCAATTTTCTCTGTGAAGTACATAGATGTAATGAGGCGTACGTGAACCCCCCCCCCCCGATTGGTAGAAGATATCTCATACACTGATGCCTTCAGTAAGAAGTTTTGAATGCTGCTGCCAGTTTTGAAGGTAAGTAATACTAAGGCTTTCTACCTGCACATGATGGGAAATTCGTCAATGTGCACTTCTTGTAGGAGGAGGATGTCTATGTCCGCCCTTTATAGCACAAATTTAAGTAAATACATCCTTTTCTGCGACTGAATGGCGTTTATGTCGAGAGACGCAAGACAATATGCTTGTCTTCGTTCCTATGTCTACATATGTACCGCACATGGAAGCTTATGTCATTTGAATTTGTATTGGCACATTGTGTTCCTCTGTCGTGTCTGCCAGCGTTGGTTATAGTTCTAACTTAAAGGGGCGCCGGCCCTGCCGAATTGCCTGTTGCTACCGTCAGCGGATCACCTTCACAGTCAGCCCAGTATACTTGGGACAAGTTTGCCGTCGGCGTCGTCTTGGCGGCCCATCTCTCTGTGCCGTCTTTTCTGGTACCATAGATTGGTAATAGATTGAAGGTAGCTCTGCGTTATCGAGCTCGTTAGGGCTTTTCTAATGTCGATATGGTCGGGTTCGGGCTGTAAAATCTCTGTTCCCTCTGTCATATAGCGAGCTTCTGACTCTCTGTTGACTGTCGTCCTTCGTACGTAGCTTCTTTTAGTCAAGTTGTGGCTTAGAGCTCTTCAATTCCCGAATGGCTGCAGCATATATTCAGTGGTTACTCGACCTACCTACACTGGAGAGCTAAACAGACGGCTACACTTGCGTAATATCGTGTAGGGCCTCCGCGAGTATGCAGAAGTGCTGCAGCATGAAGTGGAATAGGGTCGACTACCGTCTGAACTGGTGCTGGAAGGAACTGACGCCATGAATCCTGCTGGACGGTCCATACTTCCGTAAGAGTACGAGGAGGTGGAGATCTCTCCTCAACAGCACGTTGCAAGCCAGATATGCTCAATAATGTTCATGTTTCGCGACTTCGGTGGCCCGTGGAAGTGTTTCAACTCACATGAGTGTCCCTGGAGCCACACTGTAGTATTAAGGACGTGTAGAGTGTCGGTTTGTCCTGCTGGAATTGACGAAGTCCGTCGGAATGCACAATGGACGTGAATGGATGAAGGTGATCAGACATAATGTTTACGTACGTGTCACCAGTTAGAGTAGTACGTAGAAGTACCAGGGGACCCATATCACTCCATCTGCAGACGCCCCACACGGATACAGAGCCCCCGCCAGCTTGAACAGTCCCCTGCTGACATGCAGGGTACAGTGATTAATGAGGCTGTCTCCATACTCGTACACGTCCATCCGCTCGATACAGAATAAGGCAACATGTTTCCATTCATCAACATCCAAAGTAGATGTTGGCGGGCCCAGGCGACGCGTAAAGCATCCTGCAGTGACGTCAATAAGGGTAGACCTTCTAAACAGGCCCAAATGACCAGCGACGACTCGTCTAGAGCTCATACGAACGTTGACGTACCGTCGTACAAGTCGCCCACCATGTAACAACCAGCAGTACTGCCGTTTTATTTCATAGCAGGAGACCTTTGATTGTCACCCGCGCCATCCTTTCAGTACAGAACTAAGTCTGCTTAATACTATCCCCCGTTTTGTTGCCCTCAATGGTCAGTCATCCTGGGATTACATTTCAGCAAAATCATGCCTGCCCGCACTCGGCCACAGTTTCCATAGTATTCCTTCATGCTGCTTGCCAAAAACTATGATGGCGAGTAGTGTCGCTGGATCTCTCCCCTATGGAGAACGTTTGGAGCATTATGGGCCAGGAAGTCCTATCAGATAGTATTATGACGGTCAAACGCGCCAACTGGACGCAATTTGGCACAATATCCCTCAGGAAGTCAGCTCTCTCAATCAGTGCCCTACAAATAAGTGCTTGCTTGCAAAAGCGCCAGATGTGGACCAACGAGTTGTTGTCTTGCCCAATTACAGAGGCTCTTTCTCTTGAATAAACCTCGCAGTTTTTCTGAGACTGCAATCAGTTGTCTGCCTGTACATCACTTCTATAGATTTCCTTCCCATTTGCATAATTCTTCGTCGTGCATCGTTTATTTATTTTATTGTCTTAAAGTGTATTTCTGAGAAAACAGTAACCTAGTCTAATACTTTTAGTGTCTTAGTTAACACCTTACTACCCATCTTCACTTTTAGTAACCTTCATCTTGTAACCTATTTCCTAGGCACTACGCATTTCGTTGCAGTGATGTTCCTAATGTTCACCGCCGTCTCTGACAGAGTGACAATGTTATCGCAAGCCTTAAAGGTTTTCTTTCTTCTCCCCATCTTTAATTCACATTCCAAATTATCTTTCTTTTGCTTTATTTCTTCCTCCGTAAGTAGGCTAAATAATATGGGCAGGGGTCGATTACAAACATGGGTCACACTGCTTTCAGCCGATGCCTGTATTTCTTGTGCTTTCACTTTTACAAGTAAGGTCTGATTTCTGTCCAAGCTGTACACAATGTTTCGCTCCCTGTATTTTATGTAATCTCACAACAACATTTTGTAGTCAATACTGCCAAAATATTATTCCACTATTACACTAAAAATTTGAAATTAAGAGTACTCAACTTCTCAATGAAATGTTTGCTCTTTTTTTCTTCATGTTATAATTTTTACACCCTTTCTTTAACTTCCATTGACGAACATGGCGACTGCATAGAGAAGCAAACATGACCAAACGCCTTCTAGTATTTTCTGGAAGCTGAACACAGAATATGTACATTACTACTCTTTAGCACCAGCCATTCGACCATGGAACTAATAAAAACAGTTTCAAAACTTAAGAAAATTTATTTATTTCTTGACCTAGTAAAGACTCAATGAAAGTCATTACTTTACGTTTTGGAATTACAAATTCCTTTACACCAATGAAATGTATTCGTATGACAACGACTTCTCGCTCAGGAGAAGCGTCTTCGTCCTCCACCATCTCCCTCACATCGGCTAACCAATCTTCCTCTGGCATCAGTTCGTCAATCCACCATAGATCTGTAGCTGAATAATCCATCTCGTCCGGGAAAACCTCGAAGAGGTCCAGCTCTTCTGCCAGGTCAGCCTCGATGTGCAGTACATACTCCTCGAAATCCAACTCCAGCAAGTCCATTTCCGATCGCCATCTAAAAAAACGAAGACAAAATTTTTGTAAGATATTGCGTGGACAACTATCCTAAAATATATTACCCTTAAACAGTGTCATTCTAGTGTGAAGAGATTTTTCAAACTTATAAAAATTTGTGATTGTGTCATGGCACATCTTTCAAGGAGTACGTATAATAAACCAACTTACGAAAAGCACTATAAGCACCAAGATAACTTATTTCTAAAATACATTATCTAATGACCGCACACTAAGCGTTTGCAGACTACAAGTAAATGGTGCCACACACAGGAATACTACACCATACCGCACGTGTGACATTGAACATATGTTAAAACGATGCTTCAACATAAGTTACGGAAGTAAGTCGGTCTCTCATGTTGGTAGTTAACTACTACTAAAGTGATTAGCTGCATGTGTATAGTGACACAACCGGCATATCTCGTGGACTGCATGTTGCTACCCTATACGACCGTGCTCCCCACATTGATCATTACATGACGTATGCTAAGGGGAATGAAATCGGTCGTGCTTTAATTTGCTATCATCACCAAGAAGACAGACATTGCCGCGTGTCACACTGCAATGTCAGAGTCAGTTACGGACTGCTTCTACGTCAGTCACATCACCAGTGAGACGACCAGCCCCACCCTCCCTCTACCTCTGCGCTGTGTCCACCCTGAGCACTGTGGTTGGCGACCTTATCTGTACCTCCTCTCTTTGCAAGCACTGACGGGCTATCGTAAACCATTATACGTAACATATATAACTAAAAACCTTATCTGCTATTATTCAGAAAGGCTTGGTACTTACATTTCAGTAGAGAGTATGAGCTGCCATACAAGCCTGAAATAGAAAAGAGAAGAACATGCATTTTATATACGATTTACAAAGGATAAGTATTTAGGTTTACTAACATTAAGCAATACTAAGAGCACAAAGGAGCGAAAGGTTTTTCGAAACATGTATTTCGGAGTGAAGCTTTGTAAGTACTTCGAGACGCGGGAGCAATTGGTGTGTGTATGCATCGCCAGCAAAACGACAGCTCCACTACGACCAAAACACGAGACAGACGCAGCGATTCCGGCCTACAGCGTTTAGAGTGACGAGTGTGCGAGGATGTGAGAGCTGGCGACGACTCACCAGCACAGAATCGCGAATGCGACGCTGTCGAGCGCAGTGATAAGCACGAGAACAAGCATGTTGTCTGACTGCTTAGCACCAAATTAGTGTTTCCGCGGTTATCCCGGCTGTAGCTCTATTGTCGATACAGGAGACAAGGGAGTCTTACCACTCACAAGTGACGCGCGAGAAAACTGCTCAAC